>NC_090888.1:4074136-4109136 GCF_036669925.1 Montipora capricornis | reverse complement strand
TAAACACTTCTCGTTTTTTGTCTCATTGAAGCTTAATTTTAGTGTATCTCGAAGAAAGAAAATATATAATCCGACAAAAAAAGCCGATGGTGCTGTTGTTTGCTTGGTATGTCAAACCAGTCTTTTGCATTGCGACGTCATACTCGTACAAGTTCTTTCCTGTCCTCTCCTCGCCAAAGAAGGTGGGGTGGAGGAAGGCCCCGGGAACGAGTTTGACTACTCGTGAAATCCTCGCATATGATATATTTAAAATGCTACATGACGACCAGCTTGTGTAGGTTTGAAATGATTGAGCGACCCGCAGTCCGGTTATTTTTCGAAGGAAATAAATCATTGACACCAACAGGTCGGTTCTCTTGCGTCGTAGAAACTAGAATTAGTGTATATTAATTTTAAACGCATTTTACTTGTATTAGTACTATCACAATTATTGAATGCTGTAACAGTTTTAAGAGTTTTGGAAACTCGCACTTTCTATTCCACACACTACCTCGAAAACGGAGGTGTACGTCTGCGAAAACGGCGGTTTTCGAAAAGGTCTTGTCTAGAGTGAAGGCTTTTAAAAACCGTGATGTTCAAAGAGGTCTTATACCCCATTCACACCAACAAGACATGTTTAATTAAACTTGGTTTACCAAAATAAAAATCAGTCACAGAAAAATGTAGGACTGGCTTTTGCATGAGATTCAGGTTTGTTTCAACACATGTTTGACCTGTACTAAATTCGTAGTCGACAAAAGTCAGTAAACACGATTTAAAAAGAAAACAATTTGAAACCGTGTTTAACTAAACATGTTTAAAACATGTTTAAGGTTTGGTGTGAATGGGGCATTAGTGTAAAAAGAAGACAGTGGTCAGTTAAAACACCGCGACATGTGTATGGTTTTTATGATCCTAAATTTCAGGGCCAACAATCTTTTACACGATTGATTGTCTTTTTTTTTTCCCCAGGAAGGTGAGGAAGACTTAGATAAAAGGAACAACAAGGTAATTTTAGTTAAATGGCTCTCCAGCTTATCTTCAAATGCTGAACCTTTGAGCGTGCGCGTTGTGTTAAATAGCGACATTCATACCAGGCATTCTAGTCCCCGTTTCGCCGACCACGTGACCAAAGGAAACGGAGGGCTCTGGGGACGAGAATGCATACCAGGTAGAAAATGAGTTCGAAATTAATTAAAAATCTTCCGCGTGTGCGCAATTAGCCCTCGTTCCTTGCTTCCCGGGAAGTAAGGTGGCCCAATCTCGTTCCCAGAGTCATCGTTCCTTTGACCAGCGGTCGGGAAAGAGAGACTCTGGTCAAATCCAAAAAAAGGCCATATTTGATTGGCTGTTCAAAACGGTTTAATTTCGCGCCCTTTGTCAAATTCTAAACTAAAAAGTCGTTATTTCTTCTGGATTTTTATCTATACAAGGTTGAAGATAATATAGGAATAAATCTTTTTACAACTAACGTTTGAAAATACATCAATTTTCACTTGCGTGAAACCAGATACTGAAATCTGTTATGATTGAAAAAATGTCTCTCGTTACTCTTTGTGATTCTCCACAGTTTAAAGGGGCTAGGTCACGCTATTTTAGGTAATTTTGTTTCATTTTGTTAATTATGAGCTCTAAACGTCAAATTGGCAGAGCATGAGTCTTTCATTTGCAAAATCACGGCCACATAACAACTGAGAAAGATTTTCCAGCTTTCTAAATGACATTTTGATAAAGATTGATATAAATTTGAAAAAAGGTGGGCCGACGTTTTTCAAATTTAACCAAATTCAATCCACTTCAATCCTCTCCAGTTTTGTCCATCCATGTCCCTTCTTGGCTTCCCTGTGTTTTGTTAGAGTTCTTCTATAGTCTTGAACAGTTATTTTGATATTTTAGTTAATTCTACGACCATTCGATCAGTGCTGAAATTGCCTAAGCTTGCTTGACCTAGCCCCTTTAAACGTTACTCAGTTACTCAACCGGAACCTGAAATTTCTGGTTCCGGTTTTGGAGAGTCTCTCGTGCCCGTTCCGCTGGACAAGGGTAACGGAGGCTCTGGGAACGAGATTGAAGGTGGCCTTGATTATGAGAATTGTTAAGGTCATAAATGAAAATGCGGAAAAATTACCTCCTGCACATAACGAAAAGATTACAATGTGTAATAGAATATGTACGGCACAGCTTGAGAGATCTAATCGGTCAACTCAGTGTGGTACCTACTGTAGTTCAAATCTCCTGGGTTAAGATTCTTTGTGTATACTATTTGCATTACAATAGCAGTGGTTACATTTACCCTGAGTTTGGGGCCTTTCGGGGAGTAAATGGCTTGGGTTTGGTTCAGCACAGGTTTTATGTTACCCTTGGGGATGCAGTTACACAGTAAAATACTCCCCTCAGGGTAAAATATAATTACATGAGTTCATTGACCTTGCAAATTGGTTCTGCTTTATGATTGGCCAAGCCATCTCAGGGAGCAGATAAACCGTACTTCAGTTGGGTACAACATTGATTTAGCCGATTAGGTTTATTATAAGATTTAAAGTGGTTCACTTTGTTTCTATATCCAGGGTTTAAAGGATGTCTTTCGAGGGCTGACGATTTTCATTTCGAAAGATGTGGATGAGTTTAAGAAACTCCGAAGATACATTATTGCGTATCCTTTTTGCATTTTTTTGTTGTTCGTGATTTGTCGCAGTCATTTTAACCGAAAATCTTCTTGAATTTGGCGTTGATGTGCCGGCAATTTCTATCTTTCTATTTGGTGCGGCTGAAAAACGGAAATCACGTCAACGCTATTGCTCACGTGCTCAGCGTTGCACGTGCTGCGTGCTTTCCCGCGCAAAAACATTTTTAATGGTGTAAACTTAACAAAAGTCTCAGTTACGATGGAGATCTGGTAGAGGAAGAATATGAAAAGTCAAGCGCAACACATATTGTAAGCAACACGAAGGTACGGAACCTGATTTTTGCATATTGCCGCACTCGACTGACGGTGCCTAATAACAGTATGGATGAAATCAGTTAGTTCCACAGAGTGCAGCGCAACTATTGGTGCATTGGTGAAAGCCCTGGCCTTCCACCATTGTATCCAGATTTGATTCCCGAACTCGGTGAATGGTGTCATGCACTGGAACTGCCGATATAAAACGATTTAATTATCATTCGGAGTTAATGACAAGACCTGAGGAGCCATGGCAGCCCATTGGTAGACAATAGCCCTTTTCACGGTTAGTTTTTGTCATTTGCATTACAATATAATCTAGCATGTATGTGAGGCAATTTCGGGCTATTTTGTAGTTTTAACCCGAAATTGCCTCGCATCCACGTTAGATTACATTGAAATGCAAATGCAAGGCTGCTGGCTAAGAAAATTTTAAAGAGGCCCTCAGAGCTAAACGCTGAGAACTTAGGAGCCCAACATATGAAGTGAAAGGTGTTGCCCAGAGCTATTCTTTGGGAGCCCCAGGCTACTGGGCTTCTGTTAGGCAACAGCCTTGAAATGAGAAAAACTAACCGTGAAAAGGGCTATTGTGCAGCGAATATCGCACGCCATTGTACCCAGGTCCCGTTATCCAGTGCTGTGTATACAAAAGTAGAAGCATCCTTCAGTCGTCGCCTCCGCTCGCGAGTGAGTGACTTAACGAACGGAGGAGGCGGCTGAAATTCCGGCTATCCCCCCTCTAGTTCTTTCGACTGCGCAAACGCTGATGTATTACTATCTGCGATTTCTCTCTTTGCTCATGCCTGGACAAAGTGACTCGAACACAATTCACCAATGGAGCCATGGCTTGAATCTACATTAAAAGAGCGCGAAAGTTGACTGCTTTATCCAGTAGTTTAAATAGTATTTGAAATACAATGTATTTCTAGCTTTGTGGTGCTGATATTTTCTTTTGACTTTTTAGGATGAAGAGAAAGAGGAAGAAGGTTCAGCCAAACTTGTTTCGCCAGCCTGGATTTGGAAATGTGTTAAGAAAGGCCGTGTTGTCCCTATTGACAACTTTGTTTTATAGGAGTTCCCCTTGAATGTATTTATTCGAAATAAAATATTTTAGACTTCCAAAAAAAAATCTAAGATTAACGTGAAAATTTCTCGTAGAGTCCAATCTGAAAAGGACAGTGCGTGGCTGTGCGCGAAGATTATAGATGGTTTTCATTCAGGTGATAAGACGGCCATTTTGGCGCACAAGACAATAGCAAATTATGGCTCTTGTTTTGCATTATAATAGAGTCAAATTCCCAAAAGACTTTTTTCTCTATTGTTCTAGGTGTACCAACATGGCTGCTGTGGCGTCATGTGAAAACCATCTATACACAAAAAAAATGTACCTTTCAGTGTTATAATAGGTGCATTGGCGGCGCGACTGCAAACCAAACAGAAATAACATAGAGCGATTTTCAATTGAGTGTCGTAAAACCAAAACCAAAGTAATTACACGTAGCCCACACAAAGCGCGGGAAAATGTGCACGCGCGAGCCACAATTGGTTTCACTTCTGATTGGTTGAAAAAGTGGCGCGAGAACCTTGAACCAATCAGTGAGTGAAGTAATCATAAACCAAAGCAATTCGCTAATTACTTTCGACACTCAATTGAAAACCACTCTATATCACAAAGTGAGGTTATCGTTTCATTTGTAAGGCAGTGACCGAATAAAAACATGGAATGTTTTCTTCTTTCAATGCTATACCGGGAGTATGGATTGGTTTTGCAAAAGAACCTGGTATCAGGCTTGTCGGAAAGCGTCGGAAAGGTGTCTATTTTTAGACAAATTGGCGGCTAACTCAATGTTGTACTCAATTTAAATCTCCTGGGGTTAAGATTCTTTGTGTGTTGTATTTGTATTTAAAGGATATGAAAATGCCTGGAACAAAACGTTTTTTCCCAAAGGGTTTGAATACAACATTGAGTTCGCCGATTTGGTCTATTGTTTCATTTCCCGCAAAACTTAGTTTAAAAATAGACACTGATGCTGAAGGGGACTAAGCCATTTTGGGTAAATCTTACTCTTGATAGATTGACTTCAAGATCAGCGATATTCTAAAAACGTCTCGATGAGAGTAGAAATGTTACTGCAGCAGTAAGAGGAGATTACACATTTCACAGACGAGACCTTTTTATTTCACAAAAGTCACACTAAACACTAGAATAAAGGCAGGTCGAACACTGGTTCTTCCACAATTCTCATTTTTTACCAGTGTTATCGTAACAATTATTTTTACTAATCTGCACTTCGGCAAATTAGCATTTTCTGTTAGTATCTATTTAAACCAAACTAATGACATGCACCTTGCTTGCACAATTTATATTGTCCACTTTTATCAGATCCCTAAAGAAACAAATTGTAACAGAAGGGAACTCCACAGAAAAACCAGACTGCAATAGATCGTGCATCAAAATTAAAATTTACTTGGGTCCTCTTTGCTGACTTCAACAAAGTACCTTCGACGGCTGCCTTTAAAATTCAGTTAACATGACTAATATGATGCAAGAGTTAAAAGTCTTTGATTGCCGAGTTTAGGCCTTAGACATGAATTTAATCAAGTCCACAACACGATGGCTGTAACCGTACTCATTGTCATACCTGCAAGAGGAAACAAGGAATTTATTTTTTATTTTCTTCAGGGCATATTATTAAGATCTGAAGGCAGATGAATTTGTAAACATGTGTAATTTAACCTCTTAAAAACCCATTGACACATGTCATAGCAGAAAGGAAACTGGACTGGAACATAATAATCATCTTCATAAAAAAAGGAAAAATATGTGTACAATACAATCTTCTATTGTAAAACAATGAGCATGTGTACCAAACAACAAAAAGAATGATCAAAAATTGATTTAAAATGACATGTTTGACTTTAAGGAGGTTACGATAATTACAAATATTCCACCGAAGTGGCGGAAAACATCTGAAATATCCACCACTAAGGTGTTAAGATACTTGATTATCTCTGGTTGTTCAAAGAAACGCATTTCTTTATATCCGAGTCCACCCAAGAAAACATGGAGGATGAGATGATTTAGGGGAGGAAATTTTTTTTTTGAAAGATACATGCTCAGATGTTTCTTATGAACAACAAAAAAAAAATGGACATTTTTCTTAGCAAAACTCAAACAAGGGGCATGACAGCACACAGAAAAAGCATAACATTAGAGGAAAGAGGGTCAGACGGTAGCAGTTCCAATCAAGGTACATCATGACGCTTTGTCAGGATATCAGTATCTTCATTCCCTCTATTTAAACTTGAAAAGGCAGCAACAGACAAAACTACCTTTTTCCATAGTCTTGTTGGGAGCCTATATTATGGTTCCTGCCACGGCTTTATAAACCGAGATACCAAGTGACAAATGCCACTATGTACATCACTAAACTACTTTTAATCTTTATTGTAATTAATAGTAGCAGGAGAATAACTTGATTGTATCTTACCATGCAACCAGCTTAACAAAAGTAGGGCTAAGTTGAATTCCAGCTAAGGCATCAAAGACTGAGGAGTGAGTGTCCCCAATAAAGTCAGAGGACACAACTTGATCCTCAGTGTAGCCAAGGTATCTGCTTAGCTTAAGAGACTCAGAAGCTTCCTTCACAACCTTTTTTATCTCGTCATAGTTGGTCTACCAACAAAATCAATAGTAATAAACAGTTACAACAACAGGTTGTTTCCTTGGAAGGTAAAAAAATGTTCTGTGATGGAGTTCGATAACGTTGTCAGAGAACATGTAAGTGCAGTCCTGTGAAGGACTGGTGTTTTGAGAATGTGAGCAGAAGTCACCAGTGTGAGGTAAAAATAGGACAAATAGGATGCTTCTTGTGAGTAACCATAATTATCGGAGTCATGCAGGGCTAAAACTTGGCAGTCGTCAGGTCACCAATGGCGACTTAACATGTGCCAGCTAACAGCTGGGGTGACTTTAATGCAAATTTTTCCAGCCCGATAAATCGAAGTACAAAGTTGAAAATATTGTCTCATTGGACTACCATTCTATTCTTTTCCCAAAAGCTAATTTCGCTGAATTCTGTGAACATTTATGTAAGTGGAAAATTACAACAGGATTTAACCATTAATGATCGGCCACCATTTTGACTTTTCTGTTGTCAAGACTCACGCAGAGTACTTTGCTGTCATTTCATTTTACATGCTATTCCTTTCACAGTTTGAAATGCACATAAGCTTCAGCTAAAAGTTTCAACGTGTAACAGCAGCTTGACAAAGGAACGTCTTTAGAACTGATTTGCAGCTTGTGTAAAAGAACGACATGTGATTAGGACTTTTTTTTTTAGCAAAAACCAAACGGCATGAAAGCACAAAGAAAAAGCATAAAATTAGAGGAAAGAGGGTCAGACGGTAGCAGTTCCAAAAAAGGTACATCATGACACTTTTGTCAGGATATCAGTATCTTCATTCCCTCTATTTCAGCCTTTGTTAAGCATCTAAACTTTTGAGTGTTGATATTAGCTAAAGCCCTGTTAAAATCTGTAATGGATATCCAGGAGCATTATTGTGTCCTGAGTGACTAAGAATTTCAAGGAAAGTGGCCTGACTGACCACCAAGCACTGATTTAATTTTTGGCCATTGGAAATTATGAAGAAGCGAAAGAAAAAAATCATAGCAATGGCTAGTTTCATCTTTGGCCTCTTCATGCAAGTTAGACATAATTTCCACTTCTCACTTTGTTGCAAGCAACAGGGCCGAAAGCAAAATTGGATTACAATCATTATGAAATCATTCAAACTGACTCATCCATGGCACTCGGCCATATTTGGTGTTCATGAGGTCATAAGCAGCTCTAAGACTCTTTACTCCACTACTAGTGAAAACAAACTTGGATGGGGCAGGGCATGACAAAGCAATAACAGAAAATAATCATACCTCCTTCTTAAGCCGGCAAGTTAGGTCCACAACCGACACATCTGGAACAGGCACACGGAATGCCATCCCAGTCAATTTGCCATTGAGTTCAGGAATGACCTTCCCAACAGCTTTAGCAGCTCCAGTTGACGCTGGAATGACATTTTGGTTAGCTCCACGGCCATCGCGCCATTTCTGAAGGAGGAAACAGAGTTAAGAGTTTCACATGATTCAGGATTTCAAGAACCTGACTTCCAGAACATACAAACCTTTCCACTTGGTCCATCAACTGTCTTCTGAGTAGCAGTGAAGGCATGGATCGTAGTCATCAAACCCTCTTCTATACCAAAGTTGTCATTAATGACTTTGGCTAATGGAGCAAGGCAGTTGGTCGTGCATGACGCGTTGCTGTAATGTACAAACAAACCACATGGGATTCAATAAAATATGATGTCAACTAGCAGATGGTTTGAGAAGAGTGATCCACTGTTGTCACCATCAAAATGAACTTCAATCTGAAGTTCACTGGCGATATTACACAGCGGCGCAAAGATATGGATTTTTTTTTTGAGTGGTAAAAGCTAATATTTTACAAACAAACCCAGCAAGTGAGTAAAATATTGTTTTTACCATTCAACATAAAATTCATCTTAGCACCAACGTGTAGTTTTCTTTTTATTGTAGAGACAGGAATGTTTTACTCACCAGTTTTCTCTCTAACACCAAGCACAAAGTTTGTCGCAAATTCTTGCAGCTCGGCGGAAGGAACATTTTCAATTTTTGAATTTCTTCTTCACTTGCAAGGAACTCATTGAATAATTTTAAGTTGCATGGAGTTTTATTCTTTGTGTTAGCATTTTTCTTGTTTCTCAGAGAAGGATTTTACATCAACTTCAGAGAACTTCACGAATCTAATGCTCGTCATTTTTCATTGACTGCATGCACAAACAACCAAGCAAAGGCAGGAAATGACGTCATCAATATCCTCACCAGTGAGGATATGGAAATAACGCCAGTAACGTCCCGATGTAATTTTGTATGAATTTTACGAGGTGTATTTTCCAGTAAAGCACTTCTGTCTATATAATTAAAAAGACCCTGTCTATAACTCTTATGGAGTTTAAGAAACAACGACCGCTACGGCAATTCAACAACGCAAAAACGCAGTGATATTATTGGTTAAAAGAAGAAAAATGGTCGCACTGCACATGAGGCACACATCCTTGTACATTTCTCTCCTGTACTCGTCAAAACAGCAACTTGAAATGACGAAAAATTTAAGGTTTTGAAAACAATGTGGGCATACATCGTGAAATCTTCACCCTCCCTCTTTTCAGCAAATTCGTCTGTACCAATTCATTAACTGTTGTAGGATACTTCGCCCTTGTTGTACAATGTAAACAAGAGGGAATAATCGTGAAATACTTAAGATGGCTTAAAGTTACATATTTTGAAGTGACGTTTTCATCGCCATAGCCTGCAGGGTTTCTTAAAACTCCCATTGCCTCCTAGGAGGGAGACTTACGTGTAAGTTAATAGATTTTACCGGTAGTCAGTCTAATGCCAGTCACATTTTTGGGAAAGAAGTAGCAGACTTCTCTTCAAATGAAGTAGCACTGAGAGGCAACTTTTAACGACTGTCACTACTTTGAAACCATGTTAGAATCTAACACTTAACATGTAGCAAGTTCGTTTCCATGTATTCTTAAGAGAGTGATTTATTAAGTCTCGGGAAAATGTCCATTTGCTAATAGAGGGGTTTTCAAGTGAGTGTTGTAAAACAAATTCTAAAGTAATAACTTCGACCAATCAATCATAGCAAGTCAACAAAGTGCAAAGAACCAATCCAAATTCATGGCAACTCTGTGTAACTTGCAGAAAGTGCGGGAAACATTGCACACGCAAGTTACAATAGGTTTTGGTTTTCCTTTTCATTGGTTGATATAAAACTGGTGCAAGATTTTTAAACCAATCACCACGCGTAGCAATTGCAATTGCGTAAATTACTTTCGACAGTCATTTGACAACTGCTTTAATAATTAACACCTCAGTACAGTTGTTTTCCCCAAAAAACGTAGACAACCACTGGATAAAGTGCTATCCAGTATAAATTATGTCGTTTGGTTTCGATACAGTGGACAGTGCGTACAATGGGGCAAAAATCACCTACCTAACAATATTCATGGTGGCCGCATCATACTTGGATTCATTCACTCCCATCACAAACATAGGGGCATCTGCTGATGGAGCAGAGATTACTACCTTCTTTGCTCCACCTGTCAAGTGTGCACTGGCTTTCTCGATTGTGGTAAAGACACCAGTCGACTCCACAACATACTCGGCACCACTATCCTTCCAGGGGATTTCTGCAGGGTTCTTTATTTGATAAACAGTGATTGGTTTTCCTTCAATGACAAGCTTGCCATCCTTGACTTCTGTTGTTCCCTTGAATCTTCCATGGGTTGAATCATACTTGAACATGTACTCCTACCAGAAGTATAACGTAACATGGAAAAGAAAGAAAGAGATTAGTTAACTTAGCTTATAATCATGCTGTGGTACAGCTGCAGTTCTGCAATAAACTCATCTACGACCCAACACTTGTGCAGTGTATGTTGACATTAAATACCTCTTACTGACAGAGTTCGAGTTCCATGCTGTAAGTTACGGACCAAGTTTTCTTCCATTGATTTATGGCCAAAGTGGGAAGCGCGCAGGCCAAAAATTAACAGGAAAAAACAAGGATCCAAGGAAACAGAGCATGCAGGAAAAAAAACTGTTGAAGTCAAGGAGAGAGTTTAACAGCAACATATGATTGGCATGCATAAAAATCTGAAAAACGAAGAGATGTACATGTAACTGGATTTTTAAAATACTTGCTTGCCAGATTCAGACAGTTTCACAAGTTTATTTTACATAGACAACATGAAAAAACTTGCTAGAAAAATAATGTCATGCAGAGGGTCCAGGATACATTTTTGTATGATTTGTTGTCTGTCTAACAAATAGATTCCAAGTTGCCATGCATCTGTTCAGTAGTAGATTACAGAAGATATCAAAGTGGTAAGAACATCAGTGACACATGAGGCAATAATTTTACTGTTCTTAACACATTTTGACATCATCTGTGATCTATTACTGAACAGAGGCACAGCAACATGGAATCTATTTGTTTGACAGACAACAAATCATACAAAAATATATCCTGGACCCTCTGCATCCAAATAGACCAAAACATACCAATGATGCCAGATTTAGCTGGCATTCCAGGGAAACTCAGTATCTTCACCCCAAGTATTCACTTTATTCAACTACGCACGTCTTTTATACAACTTATAAGGAGGGTGGGGAGGGTAAGTCAGAACATCACAGCACACCACATTTGTCTGGGTTGAACTATTTACACTAAACGATTACCAAAGTTTTACAAGGACGATCTATGATCTCGAAAAACTGCATGCTACCACCTGGCAAATTGTCTTAAACTTCATCTCCTTACATCTGCTTATAGTGATGGCTTGATTTTACGCATCAGTTTATATTTGGATCACCTTATTGTTACTCAGCAAAAAGCTTGCATGAAATTAAAGCTTAATATTAAATTAAGCAAACAACAAATACAGGCTCTTTCCAAGACGACACGAGAAAGCTAAATACCAGCTTGCGCAGCATCATAGCATCGACTTTCCTTGGTAATTTTAAAGCAAGCGATAGACAAACAATATTAAAGGCTTTCAATACCATGTAGGTCAAATCGATGAACGGATCGTTCACTGCGACAACCTGTACTTCGGGGTGTTCCAGCGAAGCACGCATAACAAGTCTACCAATTCGACCAAATCTGCAAGAAATTGCACAGTTTAACAACCAACAACAAGCCCAAGGAGATGACAACTAAAATTGTTGATCAAATACAGAACATTCCAGCTGATTTCACTTACCCGTTGATTCCAACTTTGACCACCATCTTGAGTCAAACTTTTGGGTGTGATTCTGCCACAAAATGCACAATTCTACCTCAGCAATGAGATGAATAATAATTTGAGTTAAAGTTATCCCTACTGAATTAAGTTATCCCAAACTGAATGCGAAGGAAAGCCAATTTACCTTCAACAGACAAAAGTATACAACAACCGCCACGTCCCCAGCCTGTGTGGAAGAGATCACTGACTTGCGGAGGGAACCGTTCAAGTACATTCCATTCTAGAACTTGATTGGCTCAGCAGGAACATGTGATCCAGGTCGTGCAAAGAATCACGCGTAACACGCACAGAAGCTGCTAAAAATTTGGACAAACTTGTCTCTTGCGTAAACAAATCTGACAGGTCTAAAAAAACAGACTTGAAATAATGAAAATCATTTATGCTCTGAACTGCATTTCACAATTGTCTTGCTATACTGAGATTTGTAGGAAACTCTGGATTGTATTGGGATTGTGGACTGCAGAATTGTTAATTAATGCACAATTACGTAAGAGGTACACAACGAGGAAGTTTTTCATTAAATAAAACTACCAAACGTTACACAGTTTTCCCAGGGAAGAGGTTGATGAATATTTAAAAGATTACTTGCGCAACGGAATACTGAGTACCCGTAGCAGATTAGATTACGTGCGAGCAGTCTCTTAATCTTTCGTGACGCGCGACATCGTGAAAGATGTGTAACCGCAAGCTGCTATTAACGCGAGCGCGGGTGTTTCTGTGCGCTCTTAGCATTCCCACTCCGCACCCCGCCACCCCGCGGGAAAAAGTAGAGCTGATGACGACTAACTTTCCAAGTATTAAAAGGCCCTTTGTACCACTCGTTTAAGGGCAAATATCGCTTTCTATGCTCCAAAAATAATCAGCATTAGCATATAATAAAACATTAGAAACCGTTGAAGTTGCGCCCTGATTGGCTACTCAAACTCTAATCGCAGCAGGAATAAATCTAGTTCTACATCCGGCTTGGTCGGTAAAAATCTCGAAGACATCACACCAACCGTAAAATAATATAAAAGAAGAATATAAAATTAAATAAAGATAACTATATTATTTGGGCGGTCAGTGTTTGCATATAGATAAAAACTTGTTTTCATCTGACCTAAAAGTTAAAAAAGATGTTTAAAAAGTTGGTAAAAGTTAACGAAATTTTCGGCAACTAACTACTGCCTTCCTCAGATTTCAACTAAAATGTTTTTGGGTTGACGCTTTGCTCGAATTCATTCTCGCTTCAGTGCTGACAAAAATGGCTTATTTACACCCTTGGGAAATACAGTGCAAGGAAAGAGAACTCTTTGCCTCGATTCCATATGTTTAAGGCATTTCGGAACGAGCGCGAGGGAACAGAAAACATTAAGATCGCGTAAAGCCAGTCAAAACACTAGGCGACGTGTTTAAGAAACCCAAAGACCGTCCGAAAACAAATCAATTCACAGGAATTGTCTATTTAAGAAATAGAGGACGTTTTCCGTGTTTCCATAGCCTCATCTTAACATGACGGGGAGTTGCGAGAATTCGCCGGAGATAGTTCTGCAATCCCGAGACGCAGTCGAGAATTCTCCCAACTCCCCCGAGTGTTAAGATGAGGCTATGGAAACAAGGAAAAAAGTCCTCTATTGCTTTTATAAAATGTTTCAAAATGTGGACAGTAACATAATGTAAGTGTGGTAGCCATTTATGAACAAAGTGGTTTATTCACCTCAGTGTCGGTCAAATGTCCATCACTAGCAACCTCCACTTCGGTGAATAGCTTTCATTTGTTAAATTTACGACCTCGGCCATTGTGTCTCTAGCTTTCTGATCGGTTCTCTCGATTCTGCAATTCTAGCTTTTTCATTGGTTCACTGGATCTCGGTTACTTAACAATTATTCCATGAGCGCGCGTCGGATATGAGATGATCATCTCATATCCAACAAGCGCGAGTGGAATAATTGTTTTATTAAAAACGCCCCCAAAATATAGGAAACTAGACTTCAATAAAAATAAAAAGGCCCAAAAACTCATGCATATGCTTGCCGTGTTTGTAGATCATGGTATAATGGCTCATAACCCATGATGGCTTAGCCAATCAAAACTCTCGAATTGCATTATCCAGTGATCCAGTTTTTAATAACAGCCATTATACCTGCGTTTGACCTTTTATGGAAATGAATGCGGCAAATGTCGCGGAGCATAAAATCACTTTCCGGTCGTAAATATAATTTAGCAAAACCGAAGGTTGAGAATTAATAAAACAATTATTGTTAGATGCGAGATTAGCCAACTCGGCGCTACGCGCCTCGTTGACTATTCAACGCGGGCTCATGGAATAACTGTTAACTAATTAAAAATTAGACCCGTAGCCCTAGCCCTTGAGGGCGAAGGGTCTAATTGTTTTAGTATCACCCAACTAGTCGGACAGAAAAGGCAACAATAATTTTAACTAGCAAATGCAAGTTGAAAAAATATTTATTTGGGAATAAAACGAAAGAAAGTGTCACGCTTTTCGCTACTCGAGGACTATTACTAATAGTCCTCTAGTAGCGTAGCTAATCAAAATGCAGGATTTGCATTAGTCCACTAGTTGGGTGATACGAACACAGCTTATTGAGGGGAGTTAAACATTTTCCTTCAATGCAATTCAATTTTATCCAAGGTCAAAAAAAGTTTTCGTAAAACTAAAGTAGGAAGAATACATACAAAGCTGTTGCCATTTAGAAACAAATTCTTTATTTTAGTTCTACAAATGATTTTATGTACAATCAATATACGTAAGTAGTCGTCCAACAACCTCCAGATTTGACTGATAGTGCGAAAATTTACTTCTTCTTTCTTGCAAACGGGCCTTCAAAGTGATGCTCGAAAAGCCCACACAAACAAGGCAACATTCTTGGGGAAGAAAATGTTTCTTGGCGAAAAGCAGAAATGTTTCAGAATCTCAGTATTTCAGACCAATTTTATTTCCCGACAAAACTTTTCCCGTCCGTTTTCTCGCTGCGAGAAACAATTCGGGAGACATTGTTCTCTTTACAATTTCGTCTCTTGCCCAGTTGCAAGGGATTTTTATGCTTGAGGTTCAAAACACACCAATACTCAATCTCGTAGACATATCTCTTTGTTGTTTTACTGCCAGCAGGAAAATAGTACCCCTTAAAATTTAAGAGTGAATCCGACAACAGCTGCAGAGCCCTTCTTTGAAGCCGGCATTCTGAAGCCTTCGCTCCCATTCCCGCTGTCTCCTTCATCAGCCTTGAAAAAAGAGAAAATAAAATCGCTGTTTGAGTAACCTCGTCACCAAGATAACTCGGCTGCACCCCACTCTCCCGACTGACCAGTTTTGCAAACATTGCCCCTCCCTCCGGGGCTTGGGGGCTGTGTTCCACATCCTTTTTCTTTGGCCGTTTCATCATCTCGCTCTTAGCGGGCCATGTTGGAAACATCGAGGGATCCACTGGTAATGGCGATTCCTATAAGACAACACAGAAAGCCAAAGTTGTTCGCAACGAGGAGCACTTCATTTTAAAGACGATAATGATTTTGAAATTGTTGCTTATATTTCCCTGGAGAAAAAGGGACTCTTTTGAAGACCTGGAGGAATACTCACAGCGAAATATTGATGCTTTAAAGCGTCCTCAGCAGTAATTCTTCGTCCGGGGTCATAGGTCAAAAACCTGACGCGCAAACAAATAAGAAAAAAAAACCATTTTAGCCAAAGCTTAAAGTAATTCACCAAAAGCGGTATGGAATCTAAATTAAAAACAGCTGCAAATATCAAAATAAACAAGCACAATTAATTTCAGTTCATATGTTTATTTACCTTCGGATTTTAGAGTAGCTTAGTGTAACTAGTATCTGCGAGCATTAACCCTCCCAAGCATGATACACCACAGAGGACAAATCACAACACCGGGAACTACATGCCCTACACTTTGCCAATAGTGTGTGGGTCTTTTCACGCCCCAAAAGGATTTATGAACATTGAAGGGTTGTGAGACGGGGCCTACAGTTTATCGTCTTTATCCGAGAAGACTAGCGAGTCTAACCATTTGTAGATGTCATTACAAAGACAGCACTTTCTCCTCATATTTTAAGACCCTGAGTGTTGTTCTGGTCTGAGTCGAACTCACGACCTCCCGCATGGCAGCCCGGTGCTCAACCAACTGGGCCAAAGGGGCGCGGTTAAAGACAAAAAAAAAAAGAATTTTGAAAACAAAAGGATTAGATTGCTGAGATGCCACTCTTGTTGAAATTTAATGAACGCAAATTTCAAAGTTACGACTTAAGACCTAACGTTAATGTTTCGATACTCTTGCCTTGTGCCGGTCTTCATCAAGGGTTATTTCAAGCAATAGTAAGTCTCGTTTCACATCTGAAAAGGTGTCAACTGAAAGAGGAGCAGAGTTGACGCAACTGTAGAAGCAATTGCCTTCGACAAATCTTTCCCGGGTTCGATTACTGCGTTATATGCTGGTCAATTTGAGTTTTTTTGACTCTCCTCTCTACTGTGAGAGGTTTTCCTCCGAGCTATCCGATTTTCCCCTCTTATTAAAACCCCACATTTGAATTAATCGGCTCAGCTTAACTTGGTTTGCAGTGTCCAATACTAGTTTTGAGACCATTTCTGCGCAGCCATAGACCGTATTCGTAAATGGAGGCCAAGAAATTTTTTCTTTTGTCTTTGTGCTAATCATCCTAACTAGCCTCACTTTGGAGCAAAAATTCTTCTGAATTTGATCGTGCTAACGAGGCTCGTGAGGATGATTAGCATAAAGACAAAAGAATAACTACTTAGCCGCCATTAATGATTATGGTCTATATGAGCTTAAAACTAAAAGAAAGGGGCGATGATCAGATACTCAGAAAAAAAAAATTCCGAGGGCTTCATTGCTGAAGTCGAATCGCTGACCTTCCGATTACTACTAGTTCGGAACTAAAAGTAATGTTCGGATGCTCAGCCAATGAGCTGATTGCTTAAATTACCCAGCTAAGTGCAAGGACCACTTCTCTCAATTTCGACAGAAACCCGCACTTCAAAAATATACATGATTTCATCAAGGCCTTTCACAGGTACTCACGAGTCCACCAAATCAACCTCAGGCTTCCCAACTGAGCAGCTTCACAGTTCAGCTGGTAGAGCATAATGCATCGGCATCGCAGAGGTCATGGGTTCCATTCCCGCTGAAGCCACCTGTAGCTTTCAGGCCCCAGGTGTTCATAAGGTGGATAACGCTATCCACCGGATAAATCACTATCCATTGGATAGAGTGGTTTTCAATTGAGTGTCGAAAGTAATTAGCGAATTGCTTTGGTTTTGCAGTTCTTCACTCAGTGATTGGTTCAAAGTTCTCGCTCCACTTTTTCAACCAATCACAAGTGAAACCAAAACCAATCGTGGCTCGCGCGTGCACATTTTCCCGCGCTTTGTGTCGGCTACGTGTAATTACTTCGAGTTTTTGATTGGTTTACTGGATTGTCTCTGTCCTTTTTGATTGGCCAAAGTAATTACTTTGGTTTTGGTTTTACGACACTCATTTTAAAAACCGCTCTAGTGCAATTGATTTCGCTATTACTTATCCACTGGATAGTGATTTATCCGACGGATAGCGCTATCCATCGTTTGAACAACTGGGGCCAGGTGTCTATAAGCGACAATTGCTTAAATTGTCCAGCGAAGTGTGCGAGGATCACTCTGAATTTCGACTGAGCTCATTGTAAGTCAGAGTCCCTTGGCTCACCTGTTTAACAAATCAAAGCCTTTGTCCGTTAAATGAGCTCCAAACTTGTTTCTAAGATTGTTGTAGGGATATTCTGTGAAAGTCATCTGAAAGTTAAGAGAGGGAATGCATTTGCCATTTTGGTCAATTACACAATGATATATGCACATAGCAACAAAGACAACTGCGATTTACGAATCAACCGCCAGGAGGGAGAGCAGGACCGAGCTGCTCAAATGCCAAATGACTTTATCCAGTGGATAATTAAACATTAAGATGATAAAAACACTTCATATTAAACGATGGCCAAGACTTTCGTACACGACGTACTTACTTACATGTGCTAAGAATATGGATATTCAAAGTTACTTGGACAACGACTGAAATCTTTGCGCAGACTGAAACTGTTGGATGGTAATAATAATAATAATAATAATAATAATAATAATAATAATAATAATAATATCGCTTTGATGATCCATACGATGTTTTTGAAATTCATATTTAATCAATACATGTTTCGGATGAAACATCATCCATCGTCAGTTGACAAATGAGAAATAAACTAAAGTTGAGCAATAAATAGTGTAACAAAGTGAGATATAACATGAATAATTAAGGATGAAGGCGAGAACAGAATAAAAACACCCAACCACGAAACAAAACAGAAAAAACCAAACTGTTTAGGCTAAGAAAAGAAACTAATTAGTATGAAAGGGATAAATTAAGATGTTTGACTTGGGAATTTAAAGATGGCTGCTCCCAAAGGATATGCATGGCTTCTTTGATTTTCAATTGGAAACGTGTGGAAGCAGAGTCGAGGATTTTAAAACAGTATTCTGAACACCGGGAGCGACAATTTTCAGAACCTCTCAAGTGCTTAAATATGTGGGAATGTTTGTCGGAGGCGAGATGTTCACGGATGCGAGTGGCGAAATGTCTATTGGTTTCACCAATATAACAGGCATTACAGCCTGCACATGAAAACTTGTAAATGACTCGCGATCGTAAGCCCGCAGGGATAGGATCCTTCGCCCCAAATAATAATAATAATAACAATAATAATAATAATAATACTAATAATAATAATAATAAACAACAACAACAACAACTATAATAATTATCTAGACGAATTGCAGATGAAATGTCTGTCTTGGGCGGATAATTCTTCTTAGACGAGTTATTCGTCTCCATTGTAAATTTGGCCATCGATTGATTGATTTATTTATTAAAAGAACGACTTCCGTGGCAGTTATATACAGCATTTACTTACAATTACCTTACCAAAAATTATATTACGATAACAACAGCTACAGCAGTTACACACACTAACAAACACTCAACTAACAAGTGAACTAACACCAGTACGGCATACGAAAAGGCTTCATGCAGTGATCAGTTCAAGATTTTACTGTAACACCAGACAACTTTTAGCTGTCAATGGGGAACTCCTTGGGGGCGATCGGGTCAATCTCACCTTTTTAACTGCTGGAAGCTCTGAGTACGACGGTGGTCCAGGCCAGATTTTATCACTAGGAGTACCAAGGTCCTAACAAAATAAATAGCCCATGTCAAGTGTTTTGCTCCACAATTGCAACGGCAATCGATATCCTTATCTAAAGGATAAGCTGACTACTCAACGACGAGTTACAAGAAGTGGCTAAGCAGACCCTCCTCCATTCATTCCTCCCAAACATTAGGCCACGAAACAGCGAAGCGCCGAAACACCTTGTATGACCCCACCATAAATTGAATACTAACCGATAAAGGTTGGATTTTGAGATTAAATATCGTTTTACGTCTAAAAACGTTATTGATCCTAATCCCAATCTTAATCCTAATCTTGATCTCAATTAACTAGAATCACAAAATCCAAACTTTGTCGGGTAGTATTCAATGTATGGTGGGGACATACACGGTGTTTTGAGGTGTTTCGTTTCGGTATTTCGCTGTTTCGTGGTTTAGTGATGTCACCATTATGTATCTACATGAGGTTGCCTTGGCAAAGTAGCCTGCAAGGCTTTTTAATTTGGTAAGAATTATCGGCCAACATTTTGGATGACGAGATTAACAGAGGAACGGGACGAGTCATAAAATTGTAGGACGGCCTATTACAAAAGCGTCCGCCTGCCAAAAAATGCCTCCTGTGCAGGTTATTGGCAAAACTGAGAAATCACTTTCCTCCTACCAATGTTTCCAGGTTTTGTTTCCTAGACTCAGCGTTTAAATATAATACAACGTATGTGTAGGTTGAGTTTTCCGTTTTTCTATGCTCATCATTTTGAATGTTGTATCTGTTTTAATTTGATGTGACTTCCAGTATACTCCCATACTACAGCATTTACACTTATTTGATTATCACCATCAAAATCAATATCATTATAACTGAGTGTTTCCGCATGACGTCACGGCGGCCATCTTGGAGGAGTGAAACAAAGAAAGAGCGGCCATGTTGGAGGAGTGAAATATTCTTTTGGGAATTGAACTCCATTTTTATGCAAATTATTCCTTTTGTTTTAGTATGCAAATATTGTGGCTAGTCACATGAGCGGAAACACTCTATAGACCAATTTTGATATATTAAAATTCAGTCCGAAACATAAGGCATCATCTCGAGGCTCTGGGGAATAAACTCATACAAATCCTTATATTTATTCTTCAGAGCCTTTTGTTTCGGACTGAATTTTAATATATCGAAATTGGCCTATTATTAAGGGTTGGAAGTCTGCAACAGCAAAAAAAAAAATGTTTCAGTAGAAGAGCACTGATTTGCAAATGATATACAAAATAAGTGCTCTTAGCCCTTTCAATCCTTCCCTGCTAGAAGAGGTCTCTTTTCTTTTGCGTTCGCTGGGGCTGATGAGAACGGGAAAAGAGACTTCTGCAATGGGTCGAAATTCACTGTGTTGAGCATGCACAGCGGTTACTTAGCAACCAAATCCTCAGGCGATACTTCATGTTGTGTGGGCTCACTCAACAACAGCGGATTTACTGTAAAGGAATGTGTGGGACACAGTGGGCTCAAGTCACAGTCAGCAAACATATCTTGGGGCATGGAGTTTGAAGAGTGCCGTCCAAGGTTGTGAACGGCGGTTGGATCAAAGCGAGTTTTGACCCATGGCAGAAGTCTCTTTCCCGTGCTCATCAACGCAGCGAACGCAAAAGAAAAGAGACGTCTGCTAGCACTAAGCAGGGAATTTCATTCCAAATAATGCAATATATATGTTACTCTGTCTAATGCAAAAAGATTTTACCCGCTAATGACAGCCCCCTCAGGGCTTAAGGTGAAAGAGCTGGACCTGTAGATAAACAGGATTGCACTAAATCCAATATGTAATGATCAGTTAAACTTTCCCATCCGAAAAATATTCTTATTGTCTCATTACTTTTTTATGTGGCCTGCTTGATTCCTCATCTTTCTTTCATCTTGGGAAAGAATGACCAGAGCACGACCTGGTGTTTTACTTGCAATTTTATAATTATTTTAAACAAGAACACTTTTAATAGCTCAGGAGATTACTAGATTACCTTGAATATTCTGTTGATTTGATCAATCTCTGATTTGCCAGGAAACAGGGCCTTCATTGTCAGTAACTCGGCAAATACACATCCAACAGACCACAGATCAACAGGCGTAGAATATTCCTGAAGTAATAGTTAGATAAAAGCATAGATGGGCAAGTCACATAGCACGGCTATCAGATAATCGATGGACTATCAGAGCAACGGAGTGGACCCCAAGAGATGGGACTAGAAAACAGGGTAGTCCAAAAACACGATGGAGAGATGATCTCACCACACAGCTTGGACCTGCATGGTCAAGATTAGCTAACTAAAGGAAGGGGTTCCTCCACCAGGGGCCCGTTTCTTGAAAGTCCCGAAAAGCCATCTGTGAAATTGCCAACCGATTGTTTTGGAAACCCGATCTTTTGACATGTTTTCAAGGTAACAAAAAGAAAAATAACTGAGAGGTTTGACGAATTAAATTTTCTCCGTTCTTGAGATACAAAGGGAATTGTGACACCCGAAAATGGCCCGTAAAGTTTCCGGACGTTCGAGAAACGGGCCCCAGGAGTGAATTTAGCCCTGGTGATGATGATGATGATGATGATGATGATGATGATGAATAGCTTGAAATTAATCTACATGTACAAATGCCTCAATGACGAGAACTAAAACATGATGTAGATGTGATTAAGTTTAAACCCATTTAATCATGAGAGCGAGACTTAACAACATATTTTACTTTGTCTAACTCAACGATTTCACTCGTCAACTGGGAGAATCCTAGAAGCCTGAGGGGTCAATGGGTCAAGGAGCTGCGTGACCATAGCATTTCAAGTGAAATCTCCTGTAGAGTACTTTTCTGTGGCACTCTTTTCTATGTTATAAGTACTGCATGAGAGTATCGCATAATAAACAGCAGTAAATAACACAATAAAGAGTTCTGAGTCTTCAGGAAAACATTCAGTGTAGAACCACCCAAATGAAAGCTACTGAGCTGTACCAGAAACCCATAAGGGTTGAAATGTGTAACAGCCCCTTGTGTGCTGGGAAACAAGCTTCTGAATATTCAATTTGCTGAGTACCATATTTGGAACAACAAGAGAGAGGGGTTTCCAATATGGTACTTAGCACTGAAACATTCAACCAATCAGTTCGCACTGAATATTCGGAAGCTGTGAACGCGCATTACACGTTTCAACCCTTATGGGTTTCTGGCAGTGCTTAATTACATATATGTGTTGCTGTTCACTACATTATAAACATGTGATCCAAAGTTTGAAATTAATACGTTGGTGCGAAATTGGAAATCTACTGAGCAGTACCTTTCACAAGCATAGTGTAAAAGCAATCCAAGTCTTTGGGTGTGTGGATTAAACACTAGATTGTTACCATTAAAAAGAAGCTACTTATCAGTACATCAGTACATGTACCTTTGCGAGGCATTATTCTTCTAATGTGTGGTAGTCCTATGAGAAGTTACCAACATCCTGTTTAAATTGTGCACCTTACCTTAGTTCCAAGTAACAGTTCAGGGGCTCTATACCAAAGGGTAACTACAATTGGGGTGTAGTTCTTCAGAGGAGATCCGTACTCTCTTGCAAGTCCAAAATCACCAACCTAAGAAAAATGAAATGAAAAATAGCAGCGAATAGTTGAAATATTGCCATTCAAATGAACTTCAAATGAACTCTTGCATGCGGTGAAATTCATGGAACACCAGTTCTCATCTGTTCACTTAAGGTAAGCACTGTTGGGTGGGGCTGATAACTGGATAAGTGACCATCTTAGATACACCATAATGGTGACACTTGCAGGAAGTCAGGCTGGGTTAACAGTCATTGACAATGACCCACCTCTTCAACTGGGGTCAAAACCCAGGCCTCAGCCATAACGTACCTTGGACAGTTGATCTCAACTGGACTCGTTAGGTTTTTCATCATCATCATTATTGATCCCAAGCTAATGACATCAAATTTTGGTCCTGTGGTCCAGTGATATGGAACATATGATATAGCAGCAAAATGGCTGGCATGCACCATACAATACTTTTGCCCAATCTTGTTGAGTTGAGCCCAACTAATCCAGTCACCTTACAGCAACAACGGTGACAAGCGAGCCTCGTTATTTTTTCATTAATAATTAAGACCCCACAACTTCTCATTTTTAGCAGGAGTTTGCATAATTTATAATAATTATGACAGCCTAACCTTGAGAATTCCTTTATTACTGAGGAGCAAATTGGAGGCTTTAATATCACGGTGAAGTATCCAGTTGTCATGAAGATGGGCCACTGCACGCAGAAGCTGAATCATGAGTGTCTTAATCTCACCTAGAGAAAAATTTAATAAAAATTAACAGTGACAAAAAAATTATTCTTACTAGTGGAGGACTTTTAGGTTTTAACAAGGCTGAGAGATCAGGCAGACCGACTGCATCAATTGCTTCATAATAACCAGTAAGCGATCTTTTGCTTACTAGAAAAAAGAACACATTAACTGCACCACTCACCTATCCTAAAGCCCTGTGTCATGTGCTCCATAAGAACTTTCAGATCATGTTCAACATAGTCCATAACTATGTAGATCTTATCCATGTTGCTGCCAACAACTATTTCCTGACAAAACAAATTATAGACTTTCAATAATTTAAAAGGTAATTCTGTCATTGAAGCCTTGTAGCCAAATACATACAGTACGATCATGAGGCCGCATTTAAACCTATAAATTCATTGGATCAAAAAAGGGCATGCAGTTTTATAATAATTTTGTGTTTCCCCGTAAAATCCATGAAGACATTGTTTTCAATTTACAGTATATTGTTTTCCACACCAATCCTAAATGCTACAGGCCACAAAATGACCCCTTGCCCTTCTCTCCAACTTTGAAGTCACTTGTGCCAAGGAATACAGACAACAAGTATCGCACTGTGCCCTGAATTCTTCTGCTCAAGAAAACAAAAATAGCCCACCCTACGCTAAAAATGTTGCTAAACTTAACGCTTACTCTCTTGTTGAAAATAAGCTGTAAATACTTAGCCTTTAACCTTAAGCCCGAGAAGCGAATACATTTTTCTGGCCATGCAAGAATAGGGCAAGCACAAAAAATATTGGAGTGGGGAGGAGAGGAGAGGAGAGGAAAATGAAACATGTTTCCTTCCCCTTCTTGTCTTGCCCCATTTTTTTGCAGGGCCAAAACACTAAAAATCTTCCATGTTCCCCCACGGAGATGCTTGATATGCAGGCTACCTTAAATCAGGCACTGATCCTGATGGATATGAAAATTAGTCATGCATCTACTCCTTAAAATTAATGCATTAAATTTTTTCAAGCGCATTAATAATAATTCAGTTGTTTTAATTGTTTTAATAGCATACAGAAAAGCTTCCCTTTTAAATTGGACAAATTTGAGTACATTTTTAATAAAAGGGAACCACAGGAATTATGAAGAACAAAATTATTACTGAAGGACCAATCAATGACTCTTGTTTTGCAAAAGCAGAGTTTAAGTTTAACTTGTCCAACATACATGTACAGTTCACAAGATAGTTCACAAGACAGTTCACAAGACACCTACCCTGACTGTCACTATGTTTGGATGCTGTGCTTTGAGAAGAGTGTTGATTTCACGTAAAGATGTGATTGGAAATCCTTCTTTTTCCCTCTCCATTTTTAACTTCTTTAATGCCACAATATCCCCTTC
Source organism: Montipora capricornis (assembly GCF_036669925.1). Lineage (NCBI taxonomy): Eukaryota > Metazoa > Cnidaria > Anthozoa > Scleractinia > Acroporidae > Montipora > Montipora capricornis. The sequence goes on along the minus strand of NC_090888.1, from coordinate 4,084,425 downwards.
AAAAGAGAAGATTCCAGTGAAACATCAGACAAAGAATACTGCAGTGTCACATGGTGCAGATGAGAGAGCAAAAAAGTATGGCACCCTTGGTTAGCTTCACATTCATTATTGTTCATTCATTACTCGTGTCTTCGGAACAACAAATCAAGACAAATAAATTAAAACAGTCCAGTATTGGATTGAGCTTTCATGTGATATTAAAAAATCAGCAAGCCCTTGACTCTGAGTTACAAACTCACACAAAATACTGTCTTCAAATTGTTGTGACACATAATGGTTATTAAAAAAAAATGGATAGCCTGCGTTGCAGGCATTCAAAGGGGAAGGGAAAGAAAAAGATACAACCAGTGGAAGAACGAGGAAGGCACGTGAGGAAGGAGGGAACGCCTGAAAGGAGGCTATTGTTCTTCTCCATTCAACCCCCTAATTAATATGCATACATAAATCTCTAACAGCCAAATGACATCCAATCACAAAACGTTTACGGGAAAAAATGCGCCACCCACGAATGTTGTTTACCATACCTTTTTTTCCCAAAAAAAATCTTATGGCACAGAGGGGCTTATATTTTTCAAAGGCCCTTTTTGAGGGACTTATTTTCGGAGGGGTTTATCTACGGAGGGAAATTTGCCTTTCCAAATTGAGTTGGCTAGCCCTATAGGAAGTAAACTTACCGTTTTTGCCTTGTTTTACTTTTTATTTGAGGGCACTTTTCCAAGTACAAGCTCCTGGGGGAGGGGCAGTTTAACTGACGGTTTTTTTCCTTGACCGCTTTGGAGGGCTTATATTTGGAGGGGCTTAGTTTCGGAATTTTACAGCAGTACTAAACCAAAACACGGCCGCCCAAAAAAGGGGTAATCCTTCAATGGCACGTGTCAAGTTTGTGAAAGGAGTTTACTGGTGGAGTATGGCTCAACCAAATCTTTTGTGAATTTGTTCAGACCATCACCGAGGAAGAATTCGTTTGGTGTTATATTCGCTGAACGATTAACAAATGTAAAATATTTTGAAAATTCTTCACAACCTGTTTGCAACATGTGTGTAAGAAAAATTAAACACTGTTGCAATAATTTTGAAATTTGCATCAGATCAAAGAGAATGTTGGCGAGAGATTGTTTTCGTGAGATATCGTGACCTTGAATTCAACCAATTGGAGCAGGCGATTATGTTTGCGGTTTACACAAATTTAATTCCAGCTGATCACGAATCTGAGCGCAAAAAAAACGGAAATTTAAGCAATAGCATCCCTTGCAGACATTCCCTTCCCTTCTTCCTTGCACGCCCAGCCTGCGTCACAGACAGACTAAATCACCGGTATAGTCAGACTGCGCAAAAACTCCAAAAAGCTTGTTCAGAGTTTACAGAGATTTCTGTATCCCTTTCTGATTGGATAGATTCTTTCGCGCTTTGTGCTTTGACGCTCCCTTACTTGACAAGTCACGCATCTGTTGTTTGGATGACAGAAAAAGTGCTTTGCATTAATTTTCAACAACCAAAAGGTCAAAACTGAAAAGGCGATGTTTAATTATTTTGTTTATTGCAATTTATGTTGTCACATTTTAGAAAAGAATCATGAAAGGGAATTGCTTGCAAAGAGATGGGAACACTTCAACACAGATCACAAACAAATAGAAATCAAAGATCTGACGTAGCATGTGCGGATCCCACCACGCAGCAACCAATCAGAAGCAACATGACACCACAAACTAATTACCATTACTGGTTGCGGGTTTAGTTTTTTCGTGCTACCTGTAGATTGGCTTTTTTACTTGAACCACAATAACGTTTCATATATATTTCTAGTGTTCACAGTTTTTGGATCATCACACAGTAACAAATATATTTTCACATACAAGAAATTCCCACCGCAAGTTTTCCCGCTCAGATAGGAGACAATCAATTTAAACTGATCTTTTAGGGCTTTGAAATCTCTTTCCAACCTTTCACTGAAAGGATTACGTGATTTGATGAGTGAATAATGTCCAATAATTACTAAAGAAAGCGAAAGATTCTAGCCAATCGGACAGGGGTACAGAAATCCCTTAAAACTGCGAGACCTCAGAACAAGCTTTTGGAAGCCGTTGCACAGATGGACTACCGTATATCTAGGTTTTGACCTAGGTTTCGAGTTACTTGTAAGTCCGGCTGCGCGCTGGCTATGCATGCTCTTCTCGTTCTTTGTGCCGGTTCTCCCTTTCCTTTCCTTTCCTTTCCTTTCCCCTTCAAATGCCTGCAAAACAGACTAAATTACGGAAAAAGAGAAAGCACAACCAAAAAAAATCAAAGCAGACCTGTCCGCTTATCTTTAGCTCTGTAAACCACTCCATAAGTTCCTTCTTCAATTCTGTTCAGCCACTGAAACTCTTCAACATTTCTACAGCCACGAACAGCTGGGTAATATGGCGGCAGCTTAGGCTTGGTTTCTTTCTCCTTTTCCTTCTCTCTGTCAGAAAGGTGGTCTTGTTTCAGCTCAGAATCAGAGTATGCTGTTCTTTTTTCGTCCTCAGAGCTGCTTTCCTCATGGTCGCTGTCAACAATTTCATTAGAGAACTGGCGCTTTTCACGCTCTGTTAGAATCAGAGAGGGACCATCCCCTTTCTTGGGTTTATTAGATATTGAGTCATCCCTCCCAACTCTACTATCCTTGCTTGATTTGTCTGAGGTAGATGACTTTTTCCGACTCCCACTGTGGTCCTTTCGTTCTTTGTCTTTAACGTCATCTCTTGTGGCTCTGTCAGGAGATTTTCTCTTTGAAGGATCCTTCCTGGAATGCTTTTTATCTCGGTCATTTTCATTTTCAAAATACTTCCCACCTCTTGAGCTTGATTTGTCTGCTTTGCTTCTTGAAATATCCTCTTTCAGGTTGCCACTCAACTTGTGCTTACTACGAACTCCCTTTTCTTTACCATCAATTTTATCCCCAGATCTGCTTTTCTCCCGTCCTCTACTACTCTTACTTTCAATTTGAGAATACCTTTTTTCTTCATAACGTTCATATTTTGAATCCATTTTTTCCTTGTCAGAAACTTTCCTTAGTTTTTCTCTAGCATCTGAGGACTTGTGTTGTTGCCTCCAATCTGATCTTTCATCTCTACGTCGCTCTATTTTTGTTCTCTCTCTATACTTTTCATCGACTGGCCTTTGCCGTTTAAGTAGTTTTAATTCTGAATGGATGTCCTCAGATTCAAATTCCTCTTCTTTTCTCCTTTCGACAACTTCTTCAATCCTTTTCACCTCCTTCGGCCTTACTTGCTCTTCTTCGCTTTCCTCTGACATTTCACTCTCGCTTTCCTCACTTTCTTCTTCACTGATGTCTTCTTCTTCGTCATCATCTTCTTCACTAGAACTTTCTTCATTATCTTGCACTTTCTCCTTTCTAATGACTTCCCCTTTTTGGTCTCCTCCTTTCTTGATGTCCACTACTTTGTGTGGTTTGTCTTTGACATTATTTTCTTTCTTAAGAACTTCAACTTTATCATCTTCATCAGTATCATCTTCCTCGTCATCATCTTCATCTTCATCTTCATCACTGCTTTCCTCACTATCAGACTCACTGTTGCTGTTCTCTTTCATGTCCTTGACTTGTGGCTCAACACTCTTCACTCTCTTTGTAGCAGCTGTTATCTCAGCTTCATTCCCACTCTCTTCCTCATCACTGGATTCTTCTGTTTCTGTTTCCCTTTTGGCCGTCAGCATCAAGCCTGTAGATACCAGAACAAGAACAAATTAATGGTCAACTAGCAGATCATATTCCTCCAACGATGAATGACAAACCTGAACAACAAAATTGCGTTACCAGAGTTTTTACAACTTGAAAATTATCTCTTTCAAACCCAAGACTAGACTATTTCGAATACAGCTTTAGTTAGATGGTACTCTTCTACAGCATAATCTTCCTGAGGAATTACGTTCAGTAAATTACTAATAGGTCTCTTCAGGAAAAGAATTTATAGATGCTTTTCTGTGCAGTGCTCCCACGTGGCAATAATTGAGTATAAAACCAGTCGTAGAGAATATTATTGTTGTGTAAAATCCACGTAGGCCAGATATTTTAAGCCTTTAATTGGAAAATCATAGCAATGGAAATGAGCACCTCTGATCTTACATGTAAGTACATTTTACAATCCCCAATTCCTTCCCAAGTCAATTAAGCATACTCTTTCCCTTTAAGGGCTACTTTGACTAAGTTTTTGTTCCAAAAATACACTGTACCTCTATTTGCTTCAGCAGGGTCCTTATTTTTGGGCTTCTCTGCTTTTCCAGGATCTTCAAGAGATGAAGAGTCGTTTTTCTGAAGTTCAACATCTTTCAATTTTTGTTCTGAATCTAACACATGGTCTCTGAGTTCCTCTTGTTTGGGTCTTTCAGTGCTATCAGCAACCTCCGAAGATGAAAATCTCTGTTGCTTGTAACTCTTTCTCTTTTCCGAATCTGACAAACCATCACTACTGTTATCTGTCGCTCCTTCCTTCTTATGACGTTTGGAGGTTGAATGTCTTCTTAGTTTGTCGTCTCCTTTGCTTTCAGCATCTGAAAGATCACTAAAGATTTCTCCTTCTTCCTCTTCCCTGGTTTTTCTTCCCCCTTTTACTCTTCCAGCTGGACCAACTACATCCTGACATAGTTGTCCTTTAAGTTTTCCAGGGGTGTCACTTGTGGATGACGCTTAGTAAAGACAAAACAATAATAATTATTGCAACATCAAAGAACAATCCTTTCATACAGTATGATGTTGTTAAAATGTTTCCTTGGTCAAAAATTTTTCAGACTAGCTTGTTTTTTTGCTTGCCTCTGTCTTATAGACAAGAAAGTCTCTGTTTATGAGCCAGATGGCCCATCAGGCCGGCGCTTATCTCCGGTTTCCGTAGCATGAAGCGACTAGGAGTATTTCTACTCCCCCTGGATGGGATGCTAGTCCATCGCTGGGTTACCCCAAGCATTTTGCCGGTACCCATTTATACACCTGGGTGGAGAGAGGCACTGTGAGAGTAAAGTGTCTTGCCCGAGAACACAACACAATGTCCCCGGCCAGGACCCGAACCCGGACCACTCGATCTGGAGTCGGATCAAAAATGCTAATAATATAGTGACCAACCTCCTTGATGGGGGACTGGAAACTAAAGGACTTTTTTAGCTGTATGACCAGGGTTAAAATTTTGGGCCTTGATAAAGGATTTTTCAAAAAGATCTATCAGACAGTTACTCGGCTATTATCAAAATAGACGAAAATCAACATTTTTCGCATTATGAAAAAATTGTCTGACAAAATGATTTACCGGTAACTATTTATTTCTATACATGATTATTTTTTTCTCACTAAGAAAATAATGAAATTTTAAGGTGGAGTCATACAGCTAGTTTTTGAGAAAAAGGCCTTTGAAATGTCTAGTTTCCAGTCCACCTCAAGGAGCTCAGTCACTACATTTAGCACTATCCCCTGATTTGCATTAATTTATTTGTTTGGTAAAATTACATTTTATATCAATTGCAGTGACTAACATGTCAGAAAAGACATCCTGTTGCTTTAATTTCACAGATTTCAATATCTTGATCTTTTTCTTCGAAAAACTGTAGTAAGCCACCTTAACTCCTCACATATCTAGAATTTAAAGCTTTCCCACTTCCCCTCCCCTCCCCTCTCCCCCTTTCAATGTTGACTGTTTAAGTTTGCAACAATTTTTTTGTCTTGCTAGCAACACTGACAAGTGGGGGGTAGCCTTTTTTGGGGGGAAGGGGGGAGGGGAGCTGCAGTGTCAGAAATAATAGGTAAATTAATAATGCCCCAAGAGGGTGAAGTGTCTCCACTATTAAATGCAACTTGTTGTAGCTTGGTTAGTTCTTGCCAGTTGGTGTATATTAATTAATATGTCGCTAGTTCACAATATGCGATTCTCTGTTTCAGGAGCTCCAACCACTCAACTGTTTTGTGTGCAAAGATGCATTATACATAGTAGAAACAAACTGAAACTCTGATTTTAAAAAACCCTTCTCATCACAAGCAACTTTTAAATGTTTGCACTCATTAAAATCAAAACAATTCTCTATACATGTACTTAAATTTATCTGGATGCCTTCATTGGATAATACAGTTGTACAAACATCAGCTGACTGGGTTCAGTCAGAAAAACTATTGTTTCAACCTTGGATGTAAAAATTGTCACAACCAGACTATTTTATAAACAACAAATAAACAAGAAAATAATATTTAAAAAAACCAAAAACCAAGATACAGGAGGCTACCTGAGAATCTTGGAGCAACTTAAGAATCAGAATACCTCAATACTATTGTTTTCTTAAAGTGGCATCTTAAGAACAAGGCATTTCTATCCTTATGCAAATTAGTGGCCGGGACTATTCTTAACTACCGTAGTTATTCGGTTATAAGGCACACTCGGTTATAAGACGCACCCCAAACTTAGCAATTTAATTAAGCTAAGTTTTCAAACTGAAAATTACGCGAAAATACTCGGTTATAAGACGCACCAAAAAATTGAGAATTATCAAAAGGATGTGATGAATTTAAAAACAATTATCCTTACACAATTGGCATGCGAACTCTTTTTATTAACGTAAACAAAGTGAAAAAGGCACGCATTTAATGATATACGTAAAAACACAAGCTAAAGGTTCACACCTGAAATGATAAACATACAACGCATACACGTCCGACTTAATAAATAGTCAGAGTTTAGACTTCAGACTTCAAGTGAAAGCGAACAGCCCAAAAACTCCCACAGAAAGTCAGTCTGCTGAATATCAACACGCCACCAAGGACGCAAATTTCAGTGCACAAGAAAGCCTGGATGAACGAAGAAGGTAACTATGTTTTATCTCCACACTGTTTGTTCAGAGAAGAAACTTTTCATTCAAGCGACAAACACGATTCTCGGAATTCGAAACAAGGTTCGAACGATTGTATTTTTGTCATGGGTATCATGTTACTGAGCACGTGCTGTTAAGGACGTAAGCAAATTTCCATTTGTTTGCTTTTCTCTTGAAGTTCTTTAGTGTTGTAAAGGTCTCTAAAAGCACTTGTCTATTCTTTTTCAATAGACAACTAGTGTCCTTTTCTTGTGTTGTTTAAACTGCAAGTTCTTCTCAAATTGTGATCTTAAGATTTTGTTGCGCGAAAATACTTGGCTATAAGATGCACCCCAATTTTAGCACTAACTTGCCACCCAAAGACGGATTTTTCTTGAAAAAACCGTGCGCCTTATAACCGAATAACTATGGTACATGTTGCAGAGTTTAGCCAGAATCTTATGCTGAGTTAGACGAGTTGGAAAACAATCTCCACAAAACTGATTCAGTGGCAGAGCTCTAAGTCTCACGCACTGAGCGTGTCTCACACATTTCAATGCAATCTCACACTCTCACGCCGAAATAACCATTTCTCATGCATTGGCACTTTTCTTGAAGGTAACTCTACCTGTGAACCTTTAGAAGTACTCATGAATTCCGAATTCTTTCCTTCACTGGCACTGAACTTCGGTCAATGTTCAATCTGTTTCTGTGCAACGAATTTTCTTGTTTCTTCCGGACTTTCACCCGTTAATATATGAATTATAGGCTGATATGTTAGCTCAGGCTGATCATAATAACATGGGCTCTCTCTTATCAAGCAGCATGAAAGAAACAAAATACTAGACTTGACGGTGCATTTCCAGCGATTTGAGAAGTGCAAATTTCAAAAATTTTCCAGGGGAGCATGCCCCGAGACCTCCCCTATAATTTTTTGTCGCCTCCAGCACAAAAACAAAGGACATATGTGCCTTTGGTGCAATCTCCAGCAAGCATCTCACGTTTGGAAACTTAAAAGACTTGAGAGCTCTGCAGTGGCCTTTATTCAAGATTTGAAAATCCCAGATCTCTCAACCGATGATAGGGAAATCATAGAAAGACTCTTACACTGTACTTACATGTATGAGAAATGCAAAAAACAAGAATTAGATTTTTTCAGAATGACAAATCTGGAGGAGATGGGTTTACAGTTGAATTTTGACATGCCATTAGGGTCAGCGTGTCGCCCACAATTTGTTTCCTCAAAATTTCATGAAAATTACATGACGGGTGGTTTACATCACACTTAAAGTGCCCCTGTGATCCAAAAAAACCACTTCCTTTTTTCCTTCAGATTTTGAAAGTGTGTTTGCTTAACACCTGGCTGGCAAAATTTTGAGCTTTGATTTTTATCCAAAGGCCATTTCCGTTGAGGGTAAGGTTTGGATTTCACGGTCTGCCATTACTCATGTTCAAGCCTGACCGATTGGACCTCAGACGGTTGGATCCAGGGACAAGTGACGTCAGAGGCTCACTAGCTTAAAATTTCAGCGTGTGAACGCAGCTTATTATATATGCAAAGCATGAGTTTAAAAGTCTGAAAGCCCAAAACCCCCGTGCTGCATATTAATTCTGCGGCGTACACACGTATTGCATTCTTAAACTAGTGAGCCTTTGACGTCATTTTCTCCTCGATCCAGCTCTCTCAAGAACATAATGTTAGTAATGGCGGACCATTAAATAGGAAAATTACAGTTAAAATACAGGTGTCTTTTTGGAATCAAGGCTTAAAACGTGGGTCACTTAGAGTTTTAATAACATAGTTTTGAAATCCAAAGAAAAATATGAATTGATTTTTTGGTCACAGGGGCACTTTAAGAAAAATGAAGAACAACAAACATTTTATAAAAGCTAACCATTCTTGAACAAGTGCTTAGGCTTAAACAGTGTGTATCTGTGCTACAAACCCACAAATGGTCAACTTTGCGTTGAATGGGACGTTTTTCTCCGCTGGTTTTGGCTTTGGTGACGCGCTTTCCCTAGTGGCTTTTTTAATTTTGTACAAAAAGTCATGTAAGTTCTTTTTTGACCTAATTTAGGCCAGGACCTACTGGCAATTTTTAACGCCTCAAATGACGCAAGTGAACTTCGTATATCACAAGGAAAGGCCAACTTACTTGGAGACAAGCTCAGTGGTTCAGGGCTGAGCTGATAAATAATCTCGCTTTCAGCTGGTTGTGGAGATCCGTGCTTTGATGAAGTTGTCGATTCTTGCTTAGCAAAAGCTGAAGGATTTGCAAACTTTGAATTCGCGTCTGATGTTCCTTCTTTCCCCTCTTCGACAGCATCGTCGCCTTCAATGCGTCTCCGCTTATCTTTCAGAATTTCGTCGAGAGTTCGATCGTCTGGCTTACCAAAGGAACCAGAGTCCTCCAGCTCAATCACTTCCGAATCTGCAGGTCTTTTTCTGTGTGATTTGAGTGGGCTCGAAGACATAACAAATCGAAGATCCCAGAGTAAAGCAATATCCTAAAAAATGATCTCTACTCTTTGAAAAAAGAATGTCCTTGCACATCAATTAATTAAACTGGAGTTCGAGAAAACGCCGCCATCTTTCTCTTTTGTCTTCTCGTGTTCCAGGCCCTCTGGCCAAAGCGGGCGGACGCTAAGGCCCTGGTACATGTATCAAGGTATGCAATGCGTGCATATATGTACAACTTTCGATAACCCAAAATCTATCGACCTCGTTCTCAAAGGTTTTCCCCGCCAAGAGTAGGGCGGGCGGAAACGAGGTTGATTCGCAATAATGAAGGGCTGACGCTTGAAGTGTCTGTCATTTTAAGCCTTCAAACGACGCGTTTTCCTTTGTGTATGGGACTCCGTTACCACCAAAACTACAAGAGTTCGAAACAGTTCGACAAAACAAATTTGGTTCAAGTGTCGGTTGCGAGAAAGCACAGAAACTTTACAATTGATACAGTTAAGTACAAAAGCTTAAGCAACATTTTCTGGAATAGCATAGGATAAATGTAAAGAATCCAGCCAAAGCGAAAACGGAATACTATGAATGTCGAAACGAGACATTACTCAGTGGTAGAACTCTAAAGTCAAATTCGAAAAGTCTAGCTGTCCTTTTCAATATAGTATAGGGGAAAACCAAATGATTCAGCCAAAGGGGAAATAGGTTTTCTCCAGGAGCGCATGAGTAGGAGCCTCCAAATGCATTATATCCTTGAGTCAACCTTTGCGCGCATCTTTCTATTTTTAGAACTAAACCTTCAGCAGGAAACTCACATTTTTACAACAATTTACATCAATTTGCACAATTTGCATACATTGTTTGTGCTATTTTTTGTCTTTGTTCCACAATAACTTTATTCTGAGTGGCCATTTTAAACAGTGTGTACAGAGCCGAACAACTCGTGGCGTTCTAATAATTGAAAGATACGAGCAAAGGTTGACTCATAGGGCTACTGATGCGCTCCTGGTTTTCTCTCATTGTTCAAACA
>NC_090888.1:4016636-4066636 GCF_036669925.1 Montipora capricornis | reverse complement strand
TAAACCATGACCTTGAGCCAAATACTTATCCAGCCCATCCACCCATAAATTAAGTGTCCTACTACTCTTCTCCTTCCCCCTCCCAAAACAATGTTGAATTCTCTGCAGTGCAAATCCAGTTATGCTAAAAATAGAGTTTGTTGGTTCTCTTCTCTGTTCCGGGTACTCCAGTTTTCCCCTCTCAACAAAAACCAATATTTGATTTGAGTTAATTTCGTTAGTGTCCCCAGTTAGTGCTCTTGTGCTAAATCCATTCACACTAAAATAAAGTTGCTATTATTATTATTATTATTATTATTATTATTTTATTATTATTATTCCAAGAAATAATAATTTTGTCTCCCATTGTAGTATTGCACAGCAGCAATATTATAACCTTCTCTTGGACTTACCTAACAGAATCCAGTTCAAACAATGCAAACTCGTATTCCTCAGTGTTAGCAGGATCAGGATCAACTACACCTGCCATTTGCTTCAGCTGATTGAGAGTCAGAGCTTGAACATCCTCTCGAGAAGCGTAACCTTTATTGTCCACATCAATAATTTTAAGAACCTTCAAAAAAGGCAGATTTAAAACCATACAGAAGTCTGTGGTCTGGCAAATATTTCGGACCAAAGACAGGCTTCCAACCAAAGCCTTTGCACTAAAAGCAGTCATTAAATACAAAAATTAATGATACAGTAGTTGCGCTAATGTCCAATTTGCAAACACCATAAGTCAGTTACTGACTTTGTTTATCAATTTCAGAATTTGGACAAGTTAGTATGAAGGCCCTTTACAAAAAAAAATATTGAATATGCTTAATATATCAATGTTATGCGGCGTACATGAATGTTATGTGCAATAAATCTATATTAAGCAAAGATGTCCGATATAAATAAAGGATGTCCAATACAACTAAAGGATGTTTGGTCCAAACTAAAAGATGTTTGATATAACCAAAAGATGATGAATATAAAAGATGAAGGCCCCAGGCCCCTCAAAAATGCAAGGACTTTGCCGCGATTACAAAATCCTGCTGAAGCTACGTGTGTGATTTGGCCTCCAGACACAGGAAGGTTTTTCACGGAATTAAGTGCACTAATTACGAAAGCACTGCAAGGACGAAACGCCACAGCCAACCAGTTTGATTCTTTAGAGTCCTTTGTGCATAGCCGCAGTTGAGCACCGGGCTGCCATCACTCAGGTTCTGCCTTTGTTCTGACATCTGTAAAATGGTCAGACCCCCCCCTCCCCGAGGTGACCTGCAGGTTTCTAATACAACTGGTATTCTGGAAGAAAAAACAACATCACCAGTCAAATACCCCATTCCTTAGTGGTGCACACCCTCCTAAGAAAAATCCTGGATTTGCCCTTTCACTGTTTGTAAAGAGTAGGGCGTGGAGTTCTTGGTGTTGTGGTCTGTCCTCTGTGGCATATCATGGTTGGGAGGGTATTAAAATGCTCAGAGATATCAGCCACACCGGCCAAGCTACTCTACAATCCAAGGATAAATAACGATATACCGTATATGATATGATAGCCTAATGTCCATTTAAACAAGTATAGCATCGGCTGGGACCTTCGTTTTCTCAATAAAGTTAATGTAGTCGATACTGAGTATTTTTGAGACATGATTTCTGTTGTTATGGTGTAGGCTTCCTCTGCAATTCAAAGTGACATTGTAGGTTGTTCAAGATGCCAAGTAATAATATTGGTGTATAAAGTAGCTGATTAAGCAAATTTCTCTTCCAGTCTACCAATAAAGAATGCATAATTTAAGAAACGAACTGAGTGGCTGTGGCGTTTTGTTGTTGCGGTGCTTTCCTAATTATAATTGCACTTAATTCCATGAAAAACCTTTCTGTGACTGGAACCCAAATCACACATGTAGCTCCAGCTGATACCAGTGACGCCATTTTGTACATGTATTCAGGGAAAAGCCCTTGTATTTTCAAGGGGGCATGGTACGTAATGACATTACTTCCTGTTTTGCAATTTCATTTCCGCTTCCTCACCTTTTGGCACCCTTCTTTTATATCAATCATCTTTTGGTTATATCGGACATCTTTGCTTATAGCTTTATTGATATAAGCATATTCAATATTTTGTCCATAAAGAGCCTTCATAGGTTAGGCTTGATCAGAGTTAGTGATCAGTTGTCACCTAATTATTTACTATTAGTCTTTAGAAGACCTGACCCAACATGTAGGTGTAATAACTTACATTAATGTGAACTGGAACTCAGCAAAATGAACATAAATCCTCCTACATAGCTATTTTATTAGAAGTCACATGATGTGTGCTGCCACAAAAAAGGCCGTATAGGAGAACCAGTCTCATGTACTTGTTTCTTACTTTTTCAGCAATGCTCTTTCTTACATCTTCATGATCCTCCATGACTTCACCCTGTAATAAACAGCGTAATCATGATTTTTAAGTTTTATGAAAGAGGTTCTGCATTGAACTTTGAGCTCTTTAAGATCTTTATGGACCATTTTTAAAACCAGTATTGATCATCACTTACCTCAGTGAGTGCCTCGAAGATAAGATCAGCATCCAAATGCCCATCTTGTGCATGACTCAGCAAGGCGAGGTATTCGTCCCTGAATAATAAAGGTGAGTTATTGCAAGTTACTTAACCTTCTTGCAATTTTTCCAATGGAAGCTTGTACCAGTCATAAATATGCCTATGTTCAGACATATGAGCTAGCGTAGCTTTGGATATTTCATGGAAATCCATACAATGTAGTTATGAACACAGGTTTTGAACTCCATTACGCAATACCTTTCGAGACAGTGTCAAATTATCATTACACCAAATACAAGATGGTTCTAAGCAAAAAGTGATCTTCAGGCAGGAAAGCTGACTTCAGCTTGAAGGATGCAGAGCTGACTATTTCAGGATAACTGAAATACAAGGTTAACCAGGAATTCCAAAGAGGAAGACAATCTCAATTTATTAAAAACATGTATGGAGCAAGACCAGATTGTCAAAGGTCATGAACCTGATTTTTCTGAAGGGCTAATGGAGAATGTTGTTCTGATAGGAAGGGTACAAACCAAAAATAATCATTGATACTTACTTCATTTCAAAAGGATCAACATTTCCCATTGTCTGTGGGCCATGCCCTGGATAGGTCCACACCATGTTAACATCTGACAAGGCTGTGTACTCTAACTTAGCCTTCTCACATCCTGATGGGTCAAATTCTGTCAGCCGTGAGAACAACACTGAGACTGCCATGTTCTTTGAACCATAAGATCGTACTTGATGCCAGTAACCTGTAAAATAAAGGTGCATGGTGATTATAAGGTAACCCTAAAAACTCGATTAGGAGTCAGATTAGAATATGATTGATTAAGGCACAATTCAAAGATATCTGCACTCTGGAGTTCCCTGATAAATAATCATACATAGGAAAACTAAACAGAGAGAGGGAACTGACACAACAACAATGAAAATGACAGTGGCTGTCAGCGGAGGATGCATTCACTTTTCCATTAAAGAATGTTGAGATCGGTGCTTAGACTGGTAGGAATATCTTGGATTGGCAAGAAGCTCAGAAAGCTTGGGTTTTTCTCACAGATTTAATCTATTATTCAAGTGTTTTCGTTACAAGTTTGTGTTTGTCCCATACGATATATAAGAAAGTAAACAACAGGTTTTATTACAAAATAATAATTAGGGTAGTATGCGCACTTTCATTGGTCAATAGCTATGTTTAGATGCGAGTACATAAACACGGCTGTGACATCACACAAATTTCGATTGGTTAATAATATGTGTTGTCAGACACGCGTTTTGATTGGCTGGTAGGAAATATGAGCGTGCATCAAGAAAATCTGTTTCAATCACGAAGTAAAAAAACCAGCATTTTCCTTCATTTGTCGAATTATTTTTGAGCGAAATATTTTATAAAAGCAATAGAGGACTTTTTTCCGTGTTTACATAGCCTCATTTGAGAATTCTCGACAGTAATGCGAAGACGACTGCATCTTGGGTTTGCATAACTGTCTCAAATTCTCCCAACTCCCCTTGTGTTCCGACGAGGTTATGTAAACACGGAAAAAGTCCTCTATTGCTTAAAATCATATGTAACACAGCCTCAGGCACCCAAAACAGAGTAAAATATGTCGAGCTTCACTCCCAAGAGTCAATGGGTTAAACCTTTTAATATGAAGCTTATAAGCCTATTGACTCCTGAAATGCCCTCCCCGCTTCCCAACTGATGAGTAAAATCTGGCATTAGACAGAGTAAATTAAATCTATTAGTGTCACCTCTAGGAGTCAATGGGTTACGTAATGGGGACTAGAAGGGAGTAAAATTGTCAAACACTAAATAAAACTCAATGTAAAAGTGAACTAAAGAATATTAAACAAAAAAGAGGGCAATTACAAAGAAATTCTGATATAGGGGTGCAATTCTCAAAATCATAACATTGTATGTTACTCCCAGCATTGAATACAGTCCTCCTTCTTGTCTCACTCTTGCTGTAAACCACACGACAAACTACATTGCTTCTAAGTTTGTTCTTTGAATTTTATTTAGAGAATTTCTCAATAATTATTTTATTTTAATTTTTTCTTCTTTTGCCCGCTCACTTTTTGATTGGACTTGGATGTTGTTTATCATTCACTGTCCCCATTAACCCTTTGACGTCCAAACCTGCCTAAACCGGCCAGACTTAGTATTTTACTCTGTCTAACGCCAGACGATTTTACTTGTCAATGGGGAACCCAGGCTGGGAGTCAATGGGGAACCCCTGGGAGTCAATGGGTTAACCCACTAAATCTCAGGAAAAAAAAACATAAAAAAGACTCAGTGGGTTCTTTACAAACTCCAGGGATCTAAGTCCAAATAAATGTGAAGAATACTCACTGTAAGGTAAGAAGAGACAATCGCCCGGAGTCATGTTTGCATACTGCCATCTCACTTCCTTGAATTTTGGATACTTGATAAGATTCACACTTTCTACATCCAGTGTAGCAAATCCTCCATAACCTCTATCACCATCTGCAACTGGTATCTGATAAAGTAATAAGTTCAGTAACTATTAATTTTGATCAACAACTTCAAAAAACAAGTTTCCCTCAAGTAGAAATAAGGACATCTGAGTACCATTTTCACCCCAAAAAAAATTATCATTAGGGAACTTTAGAATGTCATCTCAAAAGATATATTCATGTTATTGTAATCACTTTGTGACTATTTCAACCTTTTTAATATATGACAAGGGTGTGGTAGTTCCTAAAAAATGACACTGGTTGGAAAAGGTTTTTGCATGCATGCCCAAAAATAAAGATCTTTCATGGTCTTTCAGCGGAATATTTTTTGTAATTTAATTAATATTCTCTGTCAAAAATTTGCATAAGAAGCTTGAAATAAACATTGCAACAAAATGTAGTCGCATTTACCTCTTTGTCGAATTCTCGTTAATATTTTACTAACTGTGACGTAATATGTACAATACTGGTTCTTCAGTGAAGGGTTTAACAGTATTCCAGATAAGAGTCAGGTCTCTCTCAGGTCAATAACCCGACAGTGAAGGCTTCCCGACCCAACAGATGAAATATAAATATTCAGTTAAATATTACAACAAAATTGAAAAACAAAAGACGGAAGTTTCTTGGCTAAAAAGTATGTGTTTGAACTCTGAAAATGTTACGAGCGATTTAATAAAATTCTTCCCTCTAGTTCATTCAAATGTAAACAAGAGCTTTGACGCAAGGTGATCACGCGCACCTTTGTGGTTGCCTTGCATCTGATTAATTTCTTCCTTTTGACACAACATCATGACCTTCCGATTGATTCATAGAAGTCAGAGAATGCAGAAATGTTAGTGTTTTTACGATCGATTGTCATTAATCTTTCGCTAAGAATTCGAAATTCAGAGTCTTGAACAAAAACTATGTTCTTTTTTTCTTCATCTGTCTTTTGGCTTGCCATTTACTGTTAACTCCCAGCTTTGTGATACTATTTGGTACAAACATATTAAGGCCAAAAAAATTATTTTGACCTGGCATCAGATTAGAACAAAAAGAAGAAGAATTATGAAGCACGACACGCATGACATGCATGGCATGCAGGAAAACATCCATCAGAGCAATTTGCAGTTAGTTTTTTTGCAGACTATTTAACTTAAAGAGGAAACGAGTGAGTTTTACTCAAGAGCGTGTTTTGTTATCTTTGAACTGAATTTATTACCAAAGCTTTAAACAGTAAAAGACCTCAAAGTGCGACAGGACATTACAAAATAATTCAACGTGTGAGCCAAAGGGCCACTGCTGGAAGGACATCTGAGTGACCTCTCAAATAGTCTACATGATCCCCCATTTGAAAAAATTAACTGGAATGCTGCAGTTCAATACCACCCAACTCAGTGTCTTCTGTTCTTGTGTAACACGAACCACAGGCAACCCAGTTTACGCTCATGGAGTGTCCAGTTTGCCCTGAAAATCCCCCAGGGCCCGGGAGCAGTCAATAAATTAAACAATACATTCAATAAAGGCCTTTCAAGTTTAAACAAGTATGCAACGTTATAAATGTAAACAAAAAATACTTCCTCGTGAAAACGTTGAGATCAGAAAGCCTTTGTGAGAAAATAATAAATTCAAAACGTACTCACATTTCCTTCGTTATCCGGGTGGATTAAAATCCAATCTTTTGTTCCGTTCAAGAGGCAATTAATTGCATTATCTGCATCCTTATGCAACATACTCCTAGTTCCTCCTGAGCTAAGCCAAAGATTTGCCTCCAAAATTCTCTCACTAAATGTACCGCACATAAGAAATGGCAAAACTCTTACTTCTTCAGATAAAGGATCGGGCAGCTGCGACACCGTGTAAGAATCCTTTTTTTGGTATGTTTCGAGAAAACTTCTAATAGTGTCGCGACCGAGGCCTCTATCCCCTACGGGAACATGGTCTTTTTCTCGCTTAGCTTCCAGCTTAACTTCCAAATCTCCGTAATTCTCTGTCAAATATTGATCCGTCCACAACTGGAAAGCTGGAAAATGTTTCGCTGCCCCGCGAAAGACGACTGGTTTACGGATGCTTGCATATTGATCCCAGAATTGCTTCGGTGAAGGAAGTTTGCTTGAATCAATCTCGTCTACATGGCCTTCTGAATCTCTGTGTCTCCCGAGTGGTTGTCCATGACCCCGAGGGAGGTCTTGGCGATTGACAGTGGATCTCAGGCAGGGAACTAGTCCAAACGAGATCAAAATAAGCAGGTGAAAGTTTCGCGAACCGGCCATGAAGGACATTCCATGAGTCAGTGATCACTGTGATCGAGAGAAGCCTGGAAAAAGCACTCGAGGGTTCTTCATCCGAGACACTGGGAACGATGTATGTTGGCGCCTTGTTTTTTTTAATTTGGCCTCGAGCTTTGTGATAATCAGATGCATTCATACAGAAAGTTGGATTTGCTTAAGCTCTATGATGGAGGCGAGGTCAAGAGAATGGTATGACCTGCAATACACTCCAAGCAAGTGGTGCAAACGAATGCCCACAGATGAAGTGGTACCCTACCACGTAAAACTATGCCAAGAGCGCAGTAAGATTACAAGGCAAAATCTGAATGAGAAACAAGCCGAACTAGATGTGCCATATGGTCCAGACGGAGCTAAGATGGACATTTTTTATCCCAAGAAAGCCGATCAAGAGAACTCACCTGTCGTTGTATTTGTTCATGGCGGCCTCTGGCAAGAGGGGAACAAAGAAATGCACGGTTTTGTTAGCAACTCGTGGGTGAACGCTGGCTTTATTGCAGCAATTGTCGGTTATAATCTCGCACCGGAAGCTTCCATGGATGACATGGTCACTGAAATCCAAGCATCCGTGGAGTTTTTGGCAAAGAAATTCCCTGAGTCAAAGTTATTTTTATGTGGCCACTCTGCTGGCGCCCACCTTTGCGCGATGACCGCAGTTCGAAGTTGGTACGATTCTTCTTCAGTTCCGCAAGCCATTCATGGTGTGTGTCTTCTTTCTGGAATTTTCGACTTAACTCCTTTGCTAAACACGCATGCCAATGATGCAGTAAAGTTGGATGAAAGTTCTGCCGCAAGATACAGCCCGCTTTTGATTTTAAAGCAGGCGGTTCCGAGGACTTCTTGTCCCACCCTGGTTGCTGTAGAAGAGTACGGATCCCCGGAATTTATTCGCCAATCCAAAGTCTTTGCAGAGGCTTTGGAGAATCACGGCGTGCAGTGCATATTTTTACAGGTTCCTGGAGTAGATCATTTTAACTTAATTGAAGAGATGTTCAATTCTGACCATTCCATTTCCAAAGAAATTGTAAAACTTGTCCATGGAGAATCCTAATTCCGATGATCAAGTGAAAAACTGAGAACTTAGCTGTTTTTTCTGCTTTCAACTTTGTAGATCCAATCTCTAGAGACACAGATATCAATGCTGTAATGAGCAATTGTTGGTGGACGAACAAAGGAGCTATAAATGAGAGTTATTTTGTTTTCGTCCACCAACATTCTGGCGATGACGTAACCTGAAAACCACCTATAGAAGTTGTGTCCTCGCACATACGGCCCTCCCCCATAAAAATCATTAATGTTTCATTGGTCTGGTTTTTCCCAATACTTTTGGAAAATGGAAAAATATGCTAATACCCTATCTGCACACGAATTGTTCAAAAAACTATTTTCATTTCTGAAGTTAAAATTCTGTGCTTTCTACAAAGTAACATTCCTGAAATATTATTTGTGTCTTATAGGGCTTTTATGATAATTTTTGGTTACATGGTTTGGCATAAAAGTGAAGGCTTTTACCTTCCACCACTGTGGCAGGGGAACGATTCGTGCTTTTTGGCTGAGTTGTTCGGTTCTCTTCTCTGCCTCGACTTATCCCATTCGTAAAAAATCTGACATTTGATTTGATTTGGTTTGATCTGCTTTAATCCGTTAACTTCCCCTGCCCATTGATGAGTAAAATCTATCAATAGACAATACTATAGTACAATATATACTTAATTGACCTCTCCCCATAGGGGCTTTTCTGGGCCGATGAAACACAACAAAACGACAGAACAGAACAACAACACCAACTGTTAAGAATCCCAACTGGCCGGAGGCAAACCAGTTGGCTATTTACAAGTGCAGCTGGGAAGTTTAACCAGGGACTACCAGGAACGAATTCAGCGAGTGGTCAGAGCGGGTCTTGAACCCGGGATCTCCGGATCTCCAGGCAAGTGCCCTAACCACTGGGCCACACTGCCTCTTAGATCAATTTGGCTAACTCAATGTTGTACCCAATTCAGATGTTTTGGGAATAAAACGTTTTGTTCCAAGTATTTCAATATCATTTAAATGTGAATTCTTCATTGTCATGCAAATTCAATACACAAAGAAACTTAATGCTGAGAGATACAACATTGAGTTTGCCAAATTGGTCTACATGTTAAGTTGATTTGTGGTCTCTCCAAACAGTAGAGCTCTTGTGCTACGTAAGCTGGAGACTTCAATTAAGTTGTCATTATCATTATTATTTTGTTTTTTTCATGGCCTCATTGTTGGTATCACTGGTTTCATTTTGTCACTCATCCAAGTCAAATCCCTTTACCTCTGGTGTTCGACACTATCTCAAGGTCCTTGCTGTCCCCAGCAAACAAGCTTTCCGTAATATGGTGAAATTCTTCCTTGATAACAATGTGTTTCAGCCGTCCCTCTAGACTTTTATGTGCCATTCCTAGTGCACCAATAATCACTGGTATTATGTGTACCTTGCAAAAATCTCATAAGCTCTTCACTTTATTTATTATTATTATTATCATTTTCATCATAATCTTAGCATAAATATCAACATCCCAGGGCTTTTAACCATTGAGTCCTGGGAGTGAAGCCGCTGTTACACATTTAAACTTTTAGCTGAAACTCATGTGCAACGGCCCTGCAAAAAAAGCGTCAGCAGGCATTGCACTGTGTAACATAAAAGGTCGAAAACTGTTCGGAAACGTTGAAACTGGTCTCGAAATGTTGTTTACATTGCCTTAGTCAAGTTCGTGTTGGTTTTCAAAATTGGGCGTGGATCTAATTAGGGTCAATCCTGGACATATCTGTTGCAAGAGGGACTTACCCACACTCAGACATAGTGGTCATTTTTTGAATTCTTTGACCACAGGAGAGTATCCATAAAGGATACAGACCAATATTAACGTCTAGATCTGATTAATGGTCTTTCTGTCTCGTCCTCAGTGTAAAAATTGGTGAAACAAGAGGCTATGGGTAACCAAAGGATTTTAAGCCAATTTACTTTAGTTCACAACATTTTAGTGTTTTTTGTTACAATGTCTTGGTCAGAATGTGCTATCGTGTTGCTGTTAGCTCTCATTTATTCTCAGTCTGCCGTCGTTATGTGTTTCATATCCAGTTCAATTCTGTAGTCCGAAGTCTAAAGTCCATATTCCGTCGGGACACTGAAAAACTCAGACTGCATAATTGACTGCATATTGTGCAGACCGTCTGTAAAATGAAAATTCGGTTAGCCTGAATTAGGCCTAAATAACGTTTGGTTAGCCTGATTAGGCCTAAATAACATTCAGTGTAGCCTGTTTACGATTAGCTCTCAATAATAGTGAGGGTAACACCATATTTTAACCCTGGTCTGCAAGGCCTGCACAGTCTGCAGTCTGCGTTTTTGGCGTGACCGTACTCCGTCTACCCTGGGTGCCAGAGACTTTTCTAGCGCGGTTTCCGGTTTTCAGTCAAGTCTTTATAGTGACCCGCGCGAAAAGCCTCTGGACCAGAGCGCTATTCCTTTGATAGCGTCGAACCAATCGTTAGCTCAGTTAGATCAGTTGGTCCAGATTTTGGACAGGACGGCTGATTGGCTCCGAACGACCACCTGAGGGACAGACGCTACAATTGGTCGACAAGAATAGACCAGCACGTGAAAGAATATTATTGACATCACGTAAGCGTACTGCCAGAAGTGTTGTGATGGCGGTTTGTGAAAGTTTGGGGAAGGCACTGAAGGAAAGTATAAGCAATGTACTAGAAAGTTTTGACGGTGTAGAGAAGTTAAGTGATGTGCAAACAAGTGGGGTATTTAATTTTATTCAACGCAAGGACGTTCTTGCTGTCTTGCCAACCGGTTCCGGTAAATCGTTGTTGTTTCAGCTTATTCCGGGTCTTTGTTTACGTCTTAACCAAATGGGATACTGCGACTATCCGAAAAGTGCAATTGTGATTGTTGTTTGCCCGTTGAATGCCCTAATCGAATGCCATATGAAGGAGTTACGACAGCGGGGAATTTCATGTACTTGTTTATCCGGAGATGACGTCCATGTGATTGGCATAAATGTAATCCGATAAAAAAGCTCAAAGGTCAACGGGGACGGTAAAAAGCACCGCTCCGTGCCAGAGGTTTTTCTCGCGGCTTCGCCGCTCGTGGCTTCGGCCGTAGGCCGAAGCTGTGTCGGCCTTTGGCCGACACCGAAAATTCCCGCCGCACGCGAGAAAAACCTCTGGTGCCCAGGGTATACTCCGTCACACAACCATAGGGTTAAGTGCGATCGCGGAATAGTTTTTCACATTTACTGCGAAAATCCGAAAACCGTGAACACTAGGAATATTTATGAAATGTTATTGTGTTTCGAGTAAAAAGCTACTCACGAGTGAGAAAACTAAACAGCAATCACTAGCGGTAATAGACCACTTTCGGAGCGACTTCAGAATATCCCGCCACGATTGCGTGACATGGAACGTTTGCTCCCGTAGTCTCGCGGTCGTATTGTAATCATCACTTTCAAAACCTCGTTTGCCCTTCAAAGTTTTGCGTAAGCAATTTTTTTTAAAGTGGTCTATGAGTTTGTACCCTGCAAGTAGAGCCTCTCCAAAACTCGGCAGAAAGCGAGAAAGAGAGGCACCGCAGAAATCGTGTGAAGTCTTTACTTAAGTCGCCGCAGCCCCAATCTCGTACCCAGAGTCCTCGGGACCATCGTAGAAAAGTGTAAAGCATCTGTTTAAATATTGTTTTTGATTGGAATCAATACAGTGAAAAACAGATTCGAAAACCGTGAATTTAGACATTTCCCAGTGTGCAGCAATCAATCAGAAGCGACATGAAACTACAAACTAATCACCCTGCCAGCAGAGCCTTTGGGGCCCGGGCTTTGGGGACGCCTTTGGGTACGAGATTGCCGCTGCCCGTCCCGCTGCCCAAGTTTTTGGGCTTCAAACCGGTTTGGGCAGCGCACGCATCATTTTTTGACAAGGTGAAGGTCAAAATCGAGCCTTCAGTACGAAAATCAATATGACGTTTAAGAGTGCTATCGAGACTTGGCCTGGGTTCGAGACTGTCTCCAAGCAACGGCTTGCGCATACTCAATGAAGGCTTACGATTTCTGCAGAGTCCTTTTTCTTTCTCGTCGAGTTAAGAAAGGCTCTGCTGGCAGGGTGATTAGTTTGTAGTTTCATGTCGCTTCTGATTGATTGCTGCACAATGGGAAATGTCAAAATTCACGGTTTTCGAATCTGTTTTTAACTGTATTGATTCCAATCAAAACCAATATTTAAACAGATACTTTACACTTTTCTACGATGGTATTTAAAAAATATTTAATACTTTTTAATAAATATTTCCCCCATGTCACGTAGACTTTCGTGGTCCAGAGATCATGACGATTGCCTGTGAATGACGAGATACCGAGTGTGAATCCTACTTAGGGTTGACTTAGTATCGATAATGAGAAAATTAATTAAGAACATAACTGAACATCTGAATTACCATTGAATAACTCATTAATAATTCATGAGCCTAACAGCCTATCAAAACACCGATAAAACGTCACGTGTATAAGCTTTATATCCTGATAAAACACTCCTCAATAAGGCATAGCTTGTTTTTCTTGCATGCTAATATTCACCTCTCACAATTTGAACCATTGTTTTGAGTCCAGAGGGACACGCTCTTTGTGGAATGTTTTTTAAGCCGTTCAAAAAACGAGCAGCACGTGTTTTATCGGGTCTAAAAACACTCGGCTACGCCTCGTGTTTTTGAACCCCGATAAAACACTGCTGCTCGTTTTTTAAACATTACTTGGCAAAGAAATCTTATCCATGCGCAGAAAAATCGCGACCCGATTCGAGCAAAGTAATTATTGGATGATGTAACACAAGGGAACAGAGGTGAAAAACTTCAAACATCACGAGCAAAGAAAAGAAAGATTAGCTCAAACTGATCGTCAAAAGGACTGGGAATAGCAAGAGTCATGACGTCACGCGTTAGGTATAGGACTCCCCAGCTTTTGCGTCTGTTGTTGCAAGTCGTAAAGAAAATGTACTTTCTTTTGCGGCTGCTTATATATCACACAGACCATATATAAAAAAAACTCATTTCACGCGCATTGACCTTTTAATTATATAAAAGATCTGTGTCAAAATTGAACCAGATTCAAAAGATGGGAACGATCGATCAGGGAGATAAGAAATTACAATGAGACAAAGAGCTGTGTCGCTGTTTGTCGATTTTGAACTCAACTTGGCATTCAAGACAGGGAAAATAGTCAATCTGCATAGCCACTGCCAGTCATAATATTCTAGAAACAATCTGAACATGCTGTAACTTTGTTTGTTTCTAGAAACTCATAACAGATTTCTCATGTTGATAAATATTTACCAGTGTCCATATCTGACGACAGCTCTTGACTGTAGTGCTTGGAGAGGTTACATTAGCACGTAACTAAGTTTTCGCTCGTAAATTCGAAGAAAAGTTGAGGTAAACCGTGACGAAGAATAGATGTTTAACTCAATCACAGAATGCTGCAATACCACGGCAGGCCTGGAGACTTAAATGCAAAATCGGCCAACTCAGGATCGTCTAACGCTCATCGCAGGGGTACGTTTGCCTTAATTCCACCAGAGAGAGAAAAACAAGCAAGGCCATCCTCTGAATCAACATGTCAGCTTACACGAGCCAAGACAAGGTTCCGAAGGGAAGAAAAGATACGAATCAACGTCAGTGGGAAAAGATATCACTTGACACAAACACAATTGCAGAGATTTCCTGAAAGTTTATTGGCGGACCCGGCAAAAAGAGGTATATATTATGACGCCGAAACTGAGGAGATATTTTTCGACAGAAACCAAACGGCGTTTGAAAGTGTCTTTAACTTCTATGCCACTAAGGGAAGGTTTATTTTCCCCAAAAGAACGTTATCCGGGCAGCTTATAGCGGATGAGTTGCATTTCTTTGGCGTTTACGAGTACTTGGATTTAGAAGACAGAAAATACAATTTGCCGTTACCTCGAAGACTTCAGGAGAAGAAAACTATTGCTCCAAGAAATGCACTTCAAAAGGTTTTGTGGCAAATGTGCGAAGATCCCGATTCAAGTATTTTATCACGCATTTTTAATTTCTTCTCGCTTCTTGTAATATTGTTTGCCGTTTTTCTAGCATGCGTAGAAACTCTACCCAGCGTAAGAGGTTCTCGGGAGAATAGTCACCATGTCTTCAGCACTCCCCAAAACCATAGTCTTTTCCAGTCAAATCAACCCAATGCGACTTCTTTTCATAGCAACAACGTCCTGAGAGATTTTGTCCTTCGAGCCGAACTATTTTGTATTGTCTGGTTCACAGTCGAACTCCTATTACGCTTTATTGTAGCACCACAAAAGCGCGCATTTGTCTCAAAAGCCTTAAACATTATCGACTTCGTTGCGGTTGTACTTTTCTATATCTCACTTTTACCTTCAAGTAGTCAAAGATTTCCTGTCTACATCCTGAAAATTATCCGAATTTCAAGGATTTTCCAAGTTCTTAAAATGCTACGCTTAACTTCAATCGTAAAAATAGTCGGCAAAACGGCAAATGCATGTGTTTCGGATCTCTGGACCTTGGTGTTCCTAACTTTCAGTGGTACTGTGTTATTTGGCACAATAGTGTATTACTGCGAAGAGGTGGATGACCGGACTGTGTTTCGTAGTATTCCTGATGCTTGTTGGTGGGCTGTGGTAACCATTACGACACTGGGTTACGGTGACATGATCCCGACAACTTTCGGTAAGTTTTATATCTGTTCATAAACATTCTTTTTGTTATTAAAAGGTGCAGGCCACCAAAATACATTTGTTTCCGGTAGCCAATAAGGGCCTGGCCCGCCGGTTTGCTTGAAGAATGGTTAGCGCTAACCAGCGTTAAATCCCATGGTAACCTACAGGTTTTTATACCGCTTAACCAACGATTAGCGCTAACCAGGCTACGAGCAACCGGTCTCTGGTTGCCATAATAGGGAGCTTAAACCACGATCGTGGCTACGGCGACAAAAACGTCTCTTCAAGTAAAAGCGACGTCTACTTTTTGCAACATAAAAATTTGTTGCGCAAGGTGGTAATACGCGCAATAAACCATCTCAACTTGCAAGGCAACGTTAGGGCCGTTTATACGACAGAAAATAAGCCGCGGCTTACATAAGACGCAAACACCCCGTATAAATGGTACAAAATCTACGTTCACGGCTTTCTCAAGCCGCGGCTTATCCTGGCCTGGGAGTTTATACTCGTATAAATAGTTCCTTTCGCGTATTATGTACGCCGCGACCAGAGTAAGCCGCGGCTTATTTTCTCTCGTATATACGGCCCTAATGTTGTGCGACAAGTTGCACGAAAAATGTTGCCCGTATTACTAGGCCTTAATCTCCCTAATGAATCAAACACAAGTGTTAATGGTGTTCCGTGCAAGATTAGAAACTAGAGAACTTAAACGAAGGCTATAAAAACCGTCGTTATGTAAAGACATAACTTCCGGTTATTGCAATCATTTCGCGATTATTCCAAGTCATTCGGCATGGAAACTTCTAATTGGTCTGTTCTTTCTCAATCTGCAGCTGGCAAATTAGTGGGTGGAATATGCTGTCTTTCGGGAGTATTCCTCATCACCCCTCTGCTGCCTATAATTTATAACAAGTTTGACCGGTTCCAAAGGCTGGAACAAAACAAGACAAAAGCACGTTACCATTATCGACCGAGCATTAAAGTGAAAGGATCTCCGTTGGTTGAGGAGAGAGTTCAGGAATTCGCGCCAGTGGAAACAGGTCAGAGACAGGAGTAACGGGATATTTTCCGCGCTACCCTGCGTAGCGCAGTAACGGAAGTTGGCATGCAAGGAGCTTTGCAGTTTGGCCAAGAGGAAATAAGGGCAAGGGCTTTCAGTTTCTCGGGCTTTTTCCGGTCGAAGTGAAACCAAAGCCCAAACTGAATGGCGAACACCTATGACAATTTTTTTTAAAGAATCCAGTGGTAGTAAAATACTTTTATTCTTTTCAATAACCTCTTATCGCATCTATTAATCATTTGCTGTTAAAAATAACTTTTTACAAACCCAACTTTCCTATTCCCGTGTATTTTTATTTGAAGTAATTTGACTCAAAATAAACAGATTTCATCAGTGAATTGAATTGTTTCACAAGAAAAAGGAATGTGTTCCAGTTTTTCTCCCGTTAACTCTTTTGGAGAATACTGAAGAAAAATTCTACGCAAGGATATTACAAAAGCGAAGTACATGCATGAATGTAGTTGCCTCGATGAGAGGAAGAACGATATTTTAAATGATTTTTGGGGAAAAATAACCAAAAAAAATTCTTTAATCGTCGCAATCTCAGCGGTGATCAGTATGGAATATTTTTAAACCTTTTCTTGAGCAAACATTGATGATCACTGTGCATCATTGTCAGTCTTTCGTTGTTAAAAAAAATCTCTTTTCTGCCAGTTGAGGAATCGACGGAGCAGACCAAGGACAGACAATGCACATTAATATCTAAGGTTTAGAGGGTTAAAGTGATGAGTATTATATCCACGTGTTTTCTCTGATAATTATTTTCCCATCAACACTACGTTACTACCAATATACACCGTTCTCTTCTAAGAAATCAAGGAAATAAATATTTTAAGTTCTACATTATTTAAATAAAGTCATTTACAGTAGAAGAATCATCTCTCTCTAAAAAAATAAAGCACATGAAACAAGAGTTGAAATTTTTTGGTAAACTAACAATTTTTTCATTCATCTCCGAGTTAAAACAATTTAGAACAGTAAAACAAAAATGCTATTTTTGCTCATGTGTTCTTCAAACTGGAAAACAAGCTTTCATTAAAGTTTTTGTATTCCCTTACGAAATCGACTAGCAATTGCAACAGCAAAACACCAAGGGCCTTCTTGGTTTTAAGATTCGTTGTATTTCTGCATCCAGCGTCTGAAAATCTTCTTGGTCTTGTACATCTGCCACCCTTTCAACAAACGACGGCTAACGAGCGTAAACTGATACCATGCCATGAAAACCTGTGAATTCAACACCAGCACAGTTGGTCGATAATAATTGCACCTGCTTATCGGAAGAGTAATCAGTGAATATAGAGATACCTGAACTCCTACAAAAGTCCTTACAGTGGAAGAGAAAGATAACTTTCGAGTTGCCAGATTCTCTCTCACTATACGAGCTTGCGATTCCCCTCTGGAACTCAGTCACCCCATTCACCACCGCTAGAAAGCTCCTCGTGTTTAAAGCCCCGTGAAAACGGAAGCAATATTAAGGAGCTTAAGGGCCCACTGACGTATTTTTTGGGGTGCGTTGCTGAGGATGTAATGGTTAAGTAATTTGAGAGAATTTGGCATTATTTTGGTCATTTTCCAACTTTTGGAAGCCAATGGCCCTAAATATGACGTCATCATGCCACGCCCATGGTCATGTAACCAAGAAAAGAAAACTCTAAATTTGTCTCCGTGCTACGAATTCGGCAATTTAGGTATTTAATCGGTGGTTTGATAATTTGTATTCGTTTTTGCATCCAGCCAAGCATGGTTTTCTTTTTATTTTGAAAAATGTTCTTTTTGAAGACATAAACGATACTGAAATACCCATAACTTTTTCAAAAAAGATGATTTAAAAAAAATTAATGCTTAGCTATATTCTGTATTTGGGGGTATAACGTTTTATGTAAAAAAAATTAATTCAATTTAAAGACCACCGGAAATGTAGCTTTTTCTCAAACCGGACGTCAGTTCGTTTACGCATGCGCAGTTGATCTGAGAACGAGCGCGAGGAAGGGCGAGGAAAAACCTTCGATGGAAAACAACATTTCGTGTGGTGACTTTTGCTTGTGAGTGGGTTTTCTTGTAAGCTCATGATATGTTGACGTCAGTCACCGAAAGTAACATTTCACTTCCTTAGCAACGCGCGAAAAATCCGTCTGTGGGCCCTTCAGCATGCGCGTTTTAGAGACGCGGACGGCAACCGGAAGTGAGCTGTTTTCCCTTTTAACTTGTCTTCACACAACCACATTTACATCACTAAGTATCTTTTCTCCATTAGAGATGATATATATAAAAATCTGGGAGACGCCACCGCCCTGGCAGACGAGACGTTCTTTTCCGGTTGCCGTCCGCCTCTCAAAAACGCAAGTGCTTAAGCTCCCTATTGTTAGCCAACAACTCCCAACACTGTTGGGTGTAAAATGTTGCGTCCGGTTTGCACACCCTGTTTTGCGTGTCGTTGCGTGTTGTTGCACGAAGTTTGAAACTGCTCAAACTTTTGAGCCAACAGCTCCCACCATTTCTTTTGTTAAGTGATCACCGAAGCGCAGCGCAACAATGTTGTATCCGCCGTTTGCACAGCTCCTCTAACATTGTTGGGCCACTGTAATAACCAACCAAGAATTCACAACACAAAACAGACCAATTTAATACAAACTAGAAAACAGGTTGCACATCATGTGACCAACATGTGAAAAACTTAATGCCACGCCAGACTGTCACGTGTATACAAAATGTAAAGTAGCTACATCATTACAGCCACGCACGCTCGGCGACAGACAGCAACATTTTGACATGTTGTAAACAAGATCTGCAAAACCAACAATGGGATTGTTGCGTCCGTTTGCAAGAGGTTTTACTCGAACAAAAACGATTGGAGGTGTTTTTTAATTATATATATTTGTCATACATTTCACTAACAAGAAAGGAAATACGAAAAGATATGCTCCATTTGCGATCCTCCTAATTTAATATGCACACCTCAAGCGCCGAATTTCGTTACAGAAAAGATTATTATGCTAAGGCTTAAACACACATTTACCAATAATTACTGTGTTTTAAATAATTTTGATACTATAAATGAAATAATTTCGATCTCTTTTTGAACATTTATGTTTATTCTTACAACATGCTCAAGACAAAAAGCCGTCAAATAGACCATCTTACAGTTGTGTGCTTGGTTACCTGGCTTTTGAATGAAAGTGAGGCTGGGAGTTGATCTTGCTTTGAAAGAAACCTCACTGCTTTTCTTATGCTAATGATGTTATTCTCATGCTGATTAGTAGGAATTTACATAAGAAAAGCAGTGAGGTTTCTATCAAAGCAAGGTCAACTCCAGCCTCACTTTCATTCAAAGGGCCAGGTAACTTAGCACACAACTTTAAAATGGTCTATTCCTTGACGCGAATAACAAGACGGCAGGTCCTGGGACGCTAAACAGGATCAATAAAACCAGACTTTTGGAAAAGAACTACCCAACCGTCGATCTTTAACACACACACAAGGAGGAACTAGTTTACCTCAGAAAGCCGTTTTTTCTCTTCGTGTTTCATCATCATTTCAGAAACTCTTTTCCTTATCAGCTGATGACGCCATTTTGTCCAGAACTTCTCGTAGACTCGGCGATCAACCTACAAAAGGATAGTAGGCAAATCAAGGTGATTTAGAGAAAACTGCACTCAAAAGCAAAATTAAAATGACCAAAGTGAAGACGTTGTGGCTAAACGAGGCAACGTGACGGCTTCAACAATTTGAGCTCGCGGATTTCATCACCACATTTCCCCGAGTAGCCACCCGAGAAAACATTGTTGTGACTACGGAAAAAATGTTTGTGAACTTCTATTGCTGCAACATTGTTACCTCGTTTAGCCAGCTCCTTGGGTACCGCAAAATACGTGAGATAGGCTATAGGCAAGTGCCAAAGGCACGCAGACCGAATGCTTATATGATGGCACGTTTAAATTCGGTACCATTGATTTATCATTATGGTCTAACCATTTGAGTGGCAATGTTGTTGAGTGAAATTCTCTTCTTCCACATGATGAAATGCTTGCGTACAATTCTTCCTTCCTTTTCCTTGATGTGCAGTTCAAGTTTAACGTCATGTAACCATGCACGAAAACACATTTTGCTGAAAAGGAAAAATGGCGCTAATGACATCACGAGTTTTCTGGGAGTAATACGCTACAAGTGATCGGTAGGAACTGCAACTTCCTGCCAGTATTAAATATCAAAAGGTGGCGTATTAGCACCGAAATGCTGGAAAAAGTTGATTAAAAAACTTTCGAAAAAAGCAAGGCTAAAATGTCATGTTTAGTTGTGATAGATCTGCGGGGATACCAAGAGCCAGCTGGCCACTCTAATTCCTATCTACAGCTGCAGGTTTTTTAATTTTGTCCCTGAGACAATCATTGGGTGGAACAGAATTAACTGAAGAGAGTGTAGTATAACGTGAAGTGCTAGATTTCTATCCCATATGAACCATGTGAGCGTTAGCCCTACTGATGGAACTGGGCCCACACAAGGAGGACAGAGAAAAACTCTGACCAGGGTGGAACAGCCTATCCCGGCACAATCTGCGAAATTCCTTCGGAGACAATTCGGGTATTTTATTTTCCAAGTGAAATTTAAAGGGAACCTCCACTAAAACAAGAAAATAACTTTAAACCACAGAACATAATGTTTACAATGAAAAGTGTTCAAATTTTCTCCAATGAAAGCGCTTGTAACCGAAAAAATGAATTTCAAAAACGCTTGTTTGGCTTTCAAGTTTCCCAGGCACCGCCATCTTGAATAATTGTGACGTGTCGTGGTTGCCCTGTTGTTCTGACACAAAGAGCGATTGTTCTGGAACAATAGAGCAACCACGACACGTCACAATTATTCAAGATGGCGACGCCCGGGAAATTTGAAAGCCAAAACAAGCGTTTTTGAAATTCATTTTTTTTTTGGATACAAACGCTTTCATTGGAAAACGTTTGAACACTTGATTGTTAACACTAAGTTCTGCGGTTTACAGTTATTTTCTTGTTTTAGTGGAGGTTTCCTTAAAGTAAGGTCGCCGTCTAGATACGGTAATCTTCTTTGATAGAAAGCAAGCATTTGGAACATGCCACTGAAAGAACTGGCAACTTTTTAGCCTGAGAAAGAAAAAAGTGGTGAATTTATTATTATTAGGAGGCAGTGTGGCCCAGTGGTTAGGGCGCTTGCCTTGAGATCCGGAGAACCCGGGTTCAAGACCCGCTCTGACCACTCGCTGAATTTGATCCTGGTGGTCCCTGGTTCAACTTCCTAGCTGCACTTGTAAATAGCCAACTGGTTTGCCTCCGGCCAGTTGGGATTCTTAACAGTTGTACTTGTTGTGTTCTGTTGTTTCGTTGATTCATTGGCCCTGAAAAGCCCCTATGGGGAGCGGTCAATTCAGTATGTATTGCATTGTATGTATCAGTGATTCAGTCGTGCAAATTCAAGAAAAAATCCGACTGCGTCTAAGATGTGTCTACTATACTATACAGCAGTCGAAAATTAAGACAGGCACACGTTCATACCTGACAGTTAGTTGGTAGTGAGTGTCAGCAATTTCTTCTTGGTTCTGTAACAAAAGACACAAAACGAAAGCCCATTAACTATATAAAAAGCTAAAACCAGAAGCCCATGAGTAGGAACTTGCCTCTCCCATACAAGCCCCATGAGTCAACCTTTGCGTGTACCTTTCTGTTTCACTGTTTAGAATGGCCAATCAAAATAAAGTTATTGCCAAACGAAGACAAAAATAGCACAAACAATGTATGCAAAAGTGCAAATTGATGTAAGAGTGAGTCTTCTGCTAAGGGTTAGTTCTAAAAATAGAAAGATACGCGCAAAGGTGACTCAAGGATATAGCGCATAGGGAGGCTCCTAGCCCTGGGCCCCTACCAAAACGAGTTACAATTTTATTGAAATAAGCGAACACACAGGAGCAAGACTGTTCGGTTCGCCAGTGAACAATGTGAAACCAAAATTCTTTGGCCAATCAGACACAAGAGACGTAGGCAAAAAAATTGAGCCAATCAAAAATCAAAGTGAAAACCTTCATGCAGCCAGCGCAAAGTGCGGGGAAAAAAGCGCGCGCACAAGTCACAGTTGTTTTGCCTGTTTCGATTGCCTGAAAATGTGGAGCAAGCAGTCACCATTGAAATGACATTTTAACAACATGGAACCCTTCGTTCGAGTTTAGCTCTTAGCTATGAGTACCCATTAAGCGACTACTGTATTTGCTCTATCCTAGACGCGAATGACAAGATGACCGGTTCTGGAGAAAAAACACGTTACCTTTTCCTTCTCCTTATCAGCCAACTTTTGATCTGTCTTCCACCTCCACTCCACGAAATACTGCGTGAAGAAAACAATGGGGTAATAAAAATGATTCACGAATGTGTTTTTTTTCCTGGGCAATGACAATAAACCCATAACTCATTCGTACCTTTGAATAGAGGGTCTTGTCTCGGTGCTTCTCTGCTCGGCTTTTTAGTGTAAACTGTCTCCATTCTCTCAAGCATCCCTGCTTTACTCGTCTGTTGTGATTCACCATCTGCCCGTCTACAAGCACCTTCTGGTTACAAGCAAGTTTTAACGCATCTTGCCAATTGTGGAACATGCGGTGAACCTGGCAGGAAGTAAAAGGCAGCTGCATAAATTCTGAGAGGGACTAGACCGAGTTTCAATCGAGTGTCGTAAAACCAAAAACCAAAGTAATTATTTTGTCCAATCAAAAAGGAAGGAGACAAAACTCGAAGTAATTACACGTGGCCGACATAAAGCGCGGGAAAATGTGCACGCGCGAGCCACGATTGGTTTTGGTTTCACTTCTGATTGGTTGAAAAAGAGGAGCGAGAACTTTGAACCAATTACTGATTGAAGTAATGCAAAACCAAAGCAATTCGCTAATTACTTTCGACACTCAATTGAAAACCGCTCTACAGAGTCTCAATATGTTTGAATAAGGCTCTTGGCATTACATCTATATCTTTTTAAAGATTTACTTACTGCAATTTCAACACCAAGGGTCGAAAACCAGAGCAAGGTCCAAATAGCGTACCCCTTACAAGGCTAGACCATAAAACCAGGCGAATTTCGTGACCACCACTATGCAAATAGCGTGTGGGGTCTTTTCCCGTCCCTAAGGACTTTCTAGGGACCTTAAGATCTACGACGGCGACCGTCGACCAAAAAGTCAACTGAAAATATAACTTGACTCTATCACAAGTCTTTAACGATTATTCAGTCTCGTTCACGTCCTACAATGTGGGCGAAATATCCCAAAAATAAATAGGTACGAGCGGTTTCAGAGTGAAAAGAGAGTATGAAAGATTCCCTGTTGCATGCTTATGTTGTCGTCAAAACCTCATATTTGGTGATTCCACGTTGTCGTTATGCAGAGGACCGCGCAGATACTTGCTAAAATCCGTGCTGCACGTGGAGAACGATTATTTATGTTCTTTTAACCAATGATATTATTATTTTGTTGTAGTCATAGCCGTCGTCGTTTCTAAAACTCGCTTTTGTAATGAGCAAGGAGGCCGTGAGGCATGGCCTACCAACCATAGAGTGGGCCAATGATCTACCAAGCGTAGCAAAGCAGAAAGCCAATCGTGTGACTTTTTTTAACACTTAAATGTATGAAATCCAATGCTTGTCTTGCCACTCTTTGAATGCGGGTTAACTCGATCCTCTCATGACCCTGGTACTGGTTATGCTAACGACACTGGATGCGATGGCACCGCGAGCGGGACCGACAGGAAATTTTCCTTGCAATATCCGTCGTACAAGATCGATGTGCCATTAATATTTGGTCACTGCGTCTTACATGAGGTAAGCATTAGAGTTCTCGAAAAATCGTGCATACGCAGATCAAATTTAAAGTGAATGACACAAGTCAAAAACGAAAGCAGGTAACAACAAGATTACGAGAAACATCTCTCAAAATATTACCAATTTTTAAAATGTTTTTATCGATCAATTATTGTATTAGTTTAAATATGCTTGCCACAGTCGGGAAATGGAGGGCAACCTTGTCCCACGCTCTCACGTTGACAAAGTCATTGTATGATTGACAGGCCCGAATATTTAATCTTGACAAAGAATTGTTTCCAATTTCAAAATAGAACGCAACCCGTATACCTTCTTGTTCATCAAATCGTCTCGAAAAGATTTTATCGTCTTGCGTTCATCAATCCTTGTTCTTGCAATATTCCTCCAATTCACCAGCGACCTGAATAAAAGAGAGTGGCGTTTGGTGACTTTGAGAAAGGGAAATTATAGGACTAAGCGTGGCTTTGGCGATTAGTGCGTGGTTTTAGGAGCTAGATGTCCCTTGTTTGATCTTTGCTGATTTCAATAGCTGTTTCGACTTCCGTTCACCTGATTTGTGTAAGTGGAGCTATCAATGCCTATAATACGTAATACAGTCACAAGGGAGACAACGGTGCAGTACATCCCGGCTACGGCACAGATCAGCAAAGCCTGTTCAATTAGTTCCCTGATAACACGAAATTAGATGTAAAGCTATACCGATGTGAGAAAGGAGGAAGGGGGGCGGGGCGGGGGAGGGGGTAGTGAATTTGTACAGTGACCCTGTACTCCTGTTCCGCTGAAGCAAAAGCGCAGACGAAAACACGACGGACATATAAAGCCAGAAAGTGCGAAGGAAAGGGAGTAGACAAAAAGAAAATTATCCTTCTTCCTGTACAACCCTTGAGAATTGCGTTTGCTTGTGAATTTTGGAGTGTGAACAGAAATTCGCAAACGAGAACCTAACACCAGAGCCAACAACGCATGCGTACTGTCTTTGCTTTCGTCTGCCTCTCCAGTGTGAACAATCGTAAGGGCCTTACGCTATCACCAGGAAGACCTGTAACGTAAAATTCATCGTCAACTGACCTTTTCACTATCTTTCTGTTGTGCAATTCTTTCGCTCGTTTCATCTGATGAGTTTTCTCTGTCCATTGTTGAAAATAATACTTCACTAGCCGCCGGCCATGTTGTGTCCTCAGGTTATTGGCTACTTCAGCTTGTTTCTTAACCTCTGTTCCAAGACAATTAACGTCACATTCAGTTAAGAGCATCTCAATATACAAATGCCCTTTTTTTTTTCAACAGACTTAACTACTATAGAGTGCATTGCGAAGTGCTAGTTTAGTTCCCCATATGAACCATGTGAGCGTTAGCCCTACTAATGGAAATGGGCCCACACAAGGACAGAGAAAAACTCTGACCAGGGTGGGAATTGAACCCACGACCTTCGGGTTACATCGCCACTGCTCTACCGACTGAGCTACAAGGTCAGACGCCAGCAAGTCGGGGGAATTTAAGACTTTTTTTTCAGTACATCATTACTCACTATATGTAAAGCGTTTCCAGTGGAGACCAGCTTCACGAGTTCTTCTCAGCAACATTTTCTAACAAATTCAAGAGCAAGGTATTACATAAGACGAGTAGTCATTGCAAGTGTTTTGGTTCAATACGTTTGAAAGTTCTTCAAACAAATACGAGGGTGTTCTTTTAACCAATCAGAAACTGAACTGACTATTGTACAATTTTCCCGCGGATACACGCTTTGTATTAGGCAACTTAAGCACGCGCGTTTTTGAGATGCGGACGGCAACCGGAAGTGACGTGTTTTCCCTTTTAACTTGTCGTTACACAACCACATTTCATTGTCAAGTTTCTTTTATCCATTAGAGATGATTAGTATAAAAATCTGGGAGACACAACTGTCCTGTCACGAGAATTGGTCTCTTCCGGTTGCCGTCCTTGTCTCAAAAACGCGCGTGCTTAAGCTCCCTATTACCTCGCGGGGCGGCGGTTTCACGATGTTGCTCTGCAATCCTTCCGGTCCGCTTCTTTTCGTGCGCGAGTTGTGGTCGGTTATTGGGTCGTTTTTAAGGCCTTTGGTGCTGGATGATTTGTGAGCAATTTGCTTACAAATCTCGGGACAATATCTCAGCCAATTAGAAGCAAGGGTGAAAGTGACTTGCTCGCGTGCGTTTTCCCACCCGTATAGTGCAGGCTACATGCCTTCGCTCAGCCCTTCAATTAGCTGATTTGATTGTCAGCGACGATTCTGATTGGCCAAAGTGTTTTTACGGCATTCAATTGCAGACCTTTCGAAGACATGGTATCAGTTCTGCTTCTCTGACATCAAAACACCATTTAGAAAAAACCTCTCCTACCTCTTGGAGCTTTTCAGTTCCCTTCTTCGTGTAAAGCGCAAACCACCATCTTCGAAAAGTCTGTTAATGAAATGAAAAAAAAAATACTATCGTGAGATAATAGTTTAAAACTCACGTCCATCAAGTTTTTGAGGTGATTTTACCTTTGCAACAAGTTTCTTTTGGTAAGACTTCTCCGCTTTACATCTCAGCATGAATTTCATCCACCTAACAAGGCAGCGCTGTAGCAATTCCGCATCCTTTTTTAGTAGATGCTCTTCAAGGATGTCCATATTTCTCGTGTTTCTTTGAAAACGCTGTCTCCAAGTTTTAAAAGAGCTCAACAACTGGCAGAAAATAAACAAAAAAAGGTACTCTAAGAACGTAACAATCGAAATCGAAAATAATTGCAAAGGCAGTTTTCGGTAATCGTGGAAAACGTGTGTGGAAAAGTCCCATTTAGTCTTGCTTTTACTTCTGCCTGACGGACAATTTGGCTCGAAATTTTTAAGCCAATCACGTGGCATAGGAGTCTCGAAAGGAATTTTCTGATTGCAGCTGGTTTAGAAATCTCACGTCCCTTTTTTCAATAAATGAGAAACAAACCAAAACCAATCGCGATGACACGCGCGGCACATTTTCCCGCCCTTTAAGCACGTTACACGAAATTGCTTTTAGTCCTGTTTTCTGATTGGTTGATCGAGTTGTCATTGATAAGAGCCTTTTCTTTGTTTAAGTATTACGACACTTGTTTGAACAATGCCCTGTTATTGAATTAATCAAGTTCAGAATTGACTCTACTAGTTTAGAGACTGAAACACAGCTTCTTATTTCCCTTTTCACCACGTGACCCTTTTGGAATCACGTGAAAAAGATGATTGAAGACCGCTGGAAGATCGTATCCGCGATCCCTGTTCAACTCTCGTTGTTTTCTTGTAACTGAATTATGCTTCTTTAACTTTACGTTTGAAATCTGTTGGCTCCAGAGCATGTTATTTGCGCGTTCTCCAAAGAACGGATAACAGTCCCGAGATTTGCACCAGAGAAAAGAATGAGCTTTGCTGCCCATACGACTGGTTGAGTTTGTGCATACATTGAGTTAATTTGTCTGCATCACAGACAAGAAATTTACGTACCAGCTTGTGTTCCTTGTTTTGGATAATTTTCTCCAACACTTTTCGCCTTTCAACTCGACACTGAACGTATTGACGTAGTCCGCAAAAAGCCCTACAGCAAAAAAAGCGACAATTTATACACATTCTGGCACAACAGTTATTCAGTACAATGAATATCCACCATCGCTACTGCTGAACCTCTTTGGTGTTTGTTGTTGTCTCGGACGAGAAGGACGGAATCATATGATAGGATGGAATAGACACCACTTCTTTTAAAAATTTTCGCACCTTATCTCGAGAACAAGGGCAAAAAAGGAGTGACCTAGGTTGGTTTGATTTCTTTCGGTCGTAAGTTACAGGAATGTTTCAGGCGCCAGCTTATCATCACAAATAACGACGTCTTTGGAGTTTGGGCCGGGAAACCGGCAGAAAGATCTCAACGCTGTTCTCTATCACTTAGCTATCATTCTACACTCTCTCTGAAGAAAAAACGCGTGAGAGCAATGGAGTTCATTCAGCTACATGAATCCTAGTCACATTTTACCTGGTCATGATCTTGGCGTGAATGTGGTTCATGGCTTTCTGTACTTTGTGAGCCTCTTGTACCCAACGAGTGAACATGCGCCGTAAGAGTTTCTTTTCGGTGTCATTCGCAATACGCATTGCCCTTGTATTTAAAACCTTTGCTTCTACAATTATACCAAAAACAGAACTTCAGACTCAGCGAGCTCAAATTTAAACACGCAAGTCGACTTGCTTGTTTAAGTTATACGATAAGGTTACTAAACTTTTACATTCACCTTCTGTTTTGGTTTTCCAAGTATGAATAAGGCGGCGTGTCTACGAAAAAGAGACAATTGTGAGCTTTGGGCTGTTTCATCTCGATGATGTGTTAACGCATAAACAAGACATCGACAACGCTACAAAACAACTGTTTAAAAAAAATCGTGCTGCACGTGCAGCATGCATTTTAACAAAACAACTCCGTGAAATGACAAAATTTTAAGCCTAGACACTGCATTGTTACAATACAATAAGTACTTATCATAATTACGTAAAGTATGATCGTCCGGGTGAGTGTAGTCCTGAGAAGGACTGCTTGAGATCACACTGACTTGCGTTTGGACAACCTGAGCGGAAGTCATCTTCAGAGACAAGTCACTTCACTTGACTCTGAGATGACTTCCGCTCAGGTTGGCGAAACGTCAGTCAATGTCATTTAGGAGGTCTAATTCTCTTGAGGTGAAATGGAAAGGTTGTCTTTATTGCCTTCACACAGGATTATTTTAATCTCAAGTATAACATTACAACTGGATGCAGAAGCGAGTGCCTCAGTGTGCCGGCCTCAAATCCCAAATCCCGCACTGACCAGTGACTGGTTTGGTCCCATTCAGGTAAAACCCCTGTCAGTTGGGGTTCTCTTCTATGGTTCGTTTGAACTGATTCCTTAGTTAAGACTATTAAAGAGCAGTGCGGCCTGTGAACTATCTTATTTTGGGGTGCAGGGATGGCGCAGTGGTGAGAGCACTCGCCTCCCACCAATGTGGCCCGGGTTCGATTCCCAGACTCGGCGTCATATGTGGATTGAGTTTGTTGGTCTCTACTCTGCACCGAGAGGTTTTCTCCGCGTACTCTGGTTTCCCCGCTCCTCAGAAAACAACATTTGACTTGATTTGTGTTAATTGTTAATTTCAATTTACAGTGTCCCCAATTAGTGCTCCAGCGCCAGAACGACTAGACACTTTTAAAATAAAGTTCCTTTCCTTTCCTTTTATAGCCAAGCGCAACAAAGAACCAAATTGTTGGCCTATCGAACGAAAGCCTCAGTGTTGAAGCGCTTTACCCGTAGAACGAGAACACAGAACAGTCAGCCGTTTGTTTCGCTTAAGTCTTCATTTCATCATCTATAAAACCAACCAGTTAGAAGAGATAGTATAATCGCGAAAGTCTCATTACAGCGCACATCACAGCAAGTTTTCGTGCACCTTGTCTCGCAATTCGGTTTTGTGGGACACAAGTTGCGAGAAAAAAGTGATCGTTTACTTTGCGTTGAAAAAAAAACTCTCTTCTTGTCGCAGAAGTTGAGGCAAAAAATGATAATAATAAATATTATAAACGCTACAACAACTGACGATCTTACCGTTTTCCTCGCTGTGTACTCGTCGTACCAGGATAGAAACATCTGTAAATGAAAATAGAAATTCAATTACTAGAACATGACTGACTGAGAAGACTTTCATATTAAATTTAATTGAAAGGGGTTAAAAGCAGTATGCACTGTCTAAAATTTAATTAACATTGAGTCAATTTTAACCAAGAACAATTTACATCGATAAAGGTATCGGTCAATACGTTTTATAGATAACAATTTCGGAAAATAAGTTTTACAAAAATTGGATTCGGATTTTCTCTTAAATATATGTGAGGTAGTAAGGTTAATTTTGTTTAAGATTAATTGAACGAGCAATTTTTTTCAAGAAACCAAAAGGCAATAAAATGTATGCCAGCAATAATAATTATGAAAAGACAGCTAAAACGATCAAATTAAATTATTTCTTCCTCCAATTAATTTTTTTGAAGAGGAAGCAAAAATGTCATCCGGAGACAATTGCTAACAGGAAGAACTCACATTTTACACCAAACGTTGAAAGCTAAGCGGTGTTTCACGGCATACCTTCTTTTGTACGGCTATGACGAAGTACTTGTCAGCTCGGATTTCCAGAGTGTAGTTTCGCCACTCCTCGAAGCATTCCCGTAAGACACTTTGGTCGCGCTGCTGGCTGTGAGCGCGAGATACCTCGGAATGGGAAAGGAGCTGTTGCCAGAATCGGAAACTTCGAGCGACCTGCGGTAAAAATAGAAATTCAAGCACATCAGTAGGATTTCCTTGAATCAGTTAGTTGGTTCGTCAGTGGAACTGCGAAAATGGTGCCCGCATAGTTTATTTATGATTCACGACTGAAGCCGCTTACACTGAGAAGCGCTGTATTCAAGGCAGAGGTAGGTCCTCGTAAAATCTGATACAGATCAATGTTATCCTAACAAGTACCATGAAGCTAAATTAGAGAATGGCCATTGTTCAAGTTAGATACAGAAAACTTATTCACCTACTTACTTTATCACACATCAGACATTTATTTTTAGCTTCATATTGTATGTAGTACCACTTACATCGAATTTATCACTTACCAAATTGGCGGCCAAATCTTTCCTGAATTTCTGCATTGCAAGTCTGTTCCGAGCTCTTTCCAAAGCAACGTCCTTCCAGCAGACGAACACACTGCCCAAAAGAACCGTGCATGATTATCGTCAAAAGTCTGTGCGATTATATATTGTTAAAAATAATAGTGAAGAACAACTTTTCCGTCAAGAGGAGCAGTTCGCTTGTTTCCTCGCAAAATGAAGACTCACGCCTTGATTTTGTTTGGATTCTTGATCTCGATCGCAAACCCATGAAGCGGGGAGAAGAACATAACTGTCTCTAGGGTTTGGATAGTGTAATTATCTTGGAAACTTTGCTTAATCCATGGATCAAATTAAAAGTAGATCTGGGCGAAAAGTTTCATTAGTCATAGAGAGGTGCAAAGAAAGAAAAAGCACTGCGCGAAATGAGGTAAAAGGAAAAAGTTTAATTTTTTCATATGTGCTTGAAGAGGAGGTTTTCAATTTAGTCCCTCCAGTAAATCACTGTTTTGGCCAATCACAACACTATGTAACTGTGTTCCTTTAACATCGGTAAAAATACATTGTAGCCCCGATAAGGCCTTGCAAAACGGAAGCGCGAATTCAATTACCTTCTCATGATACTTGTCCCGTGCGTTTTCTTCGCCAACTGAAGCTGTTGTGCTCTGCCCAGCCAGTCGAAGAAAATCTCTCGCATGACTTTCAGCTCCACGGAGCGACGGAAAAGACGAGATTGCTTTCTACGAGTGTTCATACCTAAAACAGAAGAACAGAATTAATGAGCCTGATATAACGGCCTATAACTCCGAAGAGCATCCAATAGCTCGGTGGCTATATGAGAATATCCGAGCTAATAATCGGATGATCGATGTGGATTCGACTCCTGTTGGGACCACTCGGGATTTTTCCCCGAGTATACCCTGCGAGTCAACAAACATATCTTCAAAATTAATGGACTTCTTGCCGTGAATAATATAACCGGGACAAAATGTTGAGAGGTCAACCAATCCGTCATCCTTGATACGCAATTTTGGAAACAAGGTTCTTTTCCGAGGGACTGTGGCAGCAATTTGTCTCGGCAACGTTTGCAGGCTTTCGAGGAATTCGAAATCTGGAAAGAGAGAACGTTAACGTGACAGGAAAAAAAATACTGACCATTTGCCCATGAGTGCCAACCTCTGAGAACTTCCGACAGTCTGTCAGTTTCTTTGATCTGCATTGGACAGGTAAAGAACACATTTTTGATAATTAAAGTTTGTGCAGTCACTGAAACATACCCTATGCTATGGAGACGTTGCCACAAACCATAGCGATTCAATTAAATTTGTTTTAACCAACTTGGAAGAAAGTACTGTTGTTGTATTTACCTCAGCAAAGCGTTATCTTTTAGTCCTCATGGATAAGGACAAGAAAATGGTGATATTGTTTCGATACACTTTCTTTTAACTCAAACAAACCTTTGTAGGCCAGACGGTAAGTAAAGTGGTGCGAAAACATTGATTCGAGAATATGTAGATCCACTGTACTTCATCTATAATAAAGGCACAAAACCAGCCTTATTGACCTCGATGAACTCGCTCACGAGACTTACAGCATGGAAACGCGACTGCCATTCCCTGAAGGCCTGATGAAAGCAGAGGGAAAAGGAAAATGATTAAACAACCAGAAACTTAAGTTTGTAATTTATGAAGGGGGTAGTTTCTAAAGGAACTGTGATGCTGCGTCGGTGGTGAAGTAGCATACCAAAATTTGGTTTTATCAACGGAGTTGATAATGTAAATTGGCCACCGTACAGAGATTGGAAACGCGCCTGCCATTAGTCGATGGGTTTGAAAATGCATTAGGGACTTTAGCGACGTCGACCAAAACGTCACCTAAAAATATAACTTTGCTCTCGTAAAGTCTTTCGCGATTATTTCATCGAGTTCAAGTCAAACAACGTGGGCGAATTATCCTGAAAATAAATTGGGTCGAGCCGTTTCGGAGTGCAAATCTGTAACGAAAGGGCCCCATTTGTATGTTCACGTTGTAGTGAAAACCTCAATTTGGTGATTTCACGTCTTTAGGGAGCTTAAGCAACGACAACGGCGACGGCAACGTGAACGTGAAAGTTTAATACGAAAAGGGTGTGGAAGTTCCTCATAAGTAACACTCGTCGGAATGGCACTGAATTTAGGGGAGAAAATGAAAATTTATCCTCAAGTGCTGACGTCCTTGATAAAACCTCAAATTTGGCTATTTCAAGTTGTTATCTTTCTGACGACGGCAAAGAAATGGACCAAAGTGAAAAACGCACGTGCAGGGCGTGCAAAGCTATTGTTTTTGACCACTAAATATGCAAATTTGTAACGTTCTTGTTGCCGTCGCCGTTGTCTTTGCTTAAGCTCCATTTTATTATCAAGAGTACCGCACGTGCGGCAAGATTATATTTCTCTTTTAACCAATGAAATCATTGTTTTGTGGCGTTTTCGTTGCCACCGCCATTAGGGAGTTTAAGAAACGACGACGCCGACGGCAACGACGACGCTACAAAACAATAGGTTTATTGAGCAAAAACAATGGCTCTACACGCTCTGCACGTGCGTTTTACGTTTTGGTGCATTTCTTTGCCGTCATCTCCTAAATGACGACGTGAAATGACTAAATTCAAGGATCTGTGGAGGACGATGACATGACGATGAATTTTCAGTTCTCTTTCTACGCTCATAACCTACTCATACCAGTTTAATTCCTTGTCAGTTACTATACATCCTTAACGCCGACCGACATGAAATAGTTTCGTAGTGATATGAATAACGCGGATTTGTATTTTTAAATGAAGTCCTCGTAGCCGTCGTCGTCCTCGTTTCGTAAGCTCCCTATTGTCGTTTGTTAAACTCCCTACTGATTTCGCTAGTGACTCTCGTGCCAAATTCTCAGCCAATCAGGGCTAAGTACGTGTTTTCCCGCTCTTGACGACGGACGCATTTCTTTGCTCTGCATTACGATTGGCTCGTTTGATTCTCAGCGCCTGCTGTGATAGATCCAAATTATTTACTATAGTTTTGGTTTCACAGACTTCAGTAATTGAAAATCACACTAAGTTTTTCTCAGGCTTCCGTTCGTTGCAATCATACAGACAATTTCGTCGCTTTTATTACCATTGTCAGGAGTCTCCTCTCGCTAAACAGCACTACTTTTCGCCTGTTGGTGACTCTTGTGGAGGCCAGAACATGCCATGCGGAAAAACACCTAAGTAAAAAACAGAAAATGACGTCAACATTTGAGTAAAAAGGTCTGAAAAAGGCCTTTTCTCAAAAAAAGCACTACCAATTTAAGTCCACCTAGTTTCAAAAAACGTCAAACATATTTAGCGGTTCTTTCCTCCAAATTTTCGTTGTTCTATGTAAACTGTTTGGAGAAGCAGTCAATCGGCCTACGACTGAGGTAGCT
The DNA here is from genome assembly GCF_036669925.1 of Montipora capricornis. NCBI lineage: Eukaryota > Metazoa > Cnidaria > Anthozoa > Scleractinia > Acroporidae > Montipora > Montipora capricornis. The sequence continues at coordinate 4,032,697 of NC_090888.1, read as the reverse complement.
ACAGGTTACGGGTCTTTTCTTGTTAATGATGCCCTAAACTGTTGTGAAAATTAAGACGTTTTTGGAATTTAAAAGCCGAGGTGTTTGTGTGGTCATTTTACCAATAAACCAATAAATCTCACTAGCTCGACCGTGGGTCAAATGACGGCTGGCTTTGAAAAAATTTATGTAATTTGCGGGATAAATTAAAACCAGATCCCCGAAGAGAAAGGCGAAAAAGTGTGAGGCGTTTAACTCTACGGAAAGACACTATTTAAGGACAGAAAACGAAAAATCCTTCCATGACAAAATAACTGTAAACGGAAGCGAGAACTTACTTGGGTACAAGTCTTTCCGTGTAAAATCGCTTGGCTTCCTGGCTCTTTCTCGTCATCTGAGCCCAGTAAATGAAAGCTTTGCGCAAACTTCTGTCGTTTTGCTTCGTACGAATCACGTGGGTGGATCCCTTGTCCCGTTCTGTCACTGTAAACAAAGAATACGAATGCAACGTCAAGTCGTCTAACCTGGTTTGCGAAGACTTCATTCCTCCACCTCCGTGTTATGTAAAAACTTAGTAGGGCCTGGTTTATTTACCAACAAAATTAACACAAGAATTAGAAAAAAAGGATGGCGATTTGCGGAAAGGGGTGGAAGGCGGAAGAGACGTTGCGCAAAGGAGTTTAGGGAGCTTAAGATCTACGGCGACGACGTCGACGAAAACGCAACAAAACAATGATATCATTGGTTAGAAGGGCAGAAATAATCGTACTGCACGTGTGGCACGGATTTTAGCTTACATTTTTGCAGTTCTCTGCACGACGACTACGTGAAATGACGAGATTTTAGGTTTTGACGACAACGTGAGCATGTAACAGAGAATCTCCCATTCTGTATTTTCAGTCAGAAACCGCTCTTACCAATTTACTTTTAACACACTTCGCCTACATCTTACGATTTGAACGAGATGGAATAATCGCGAGAGGCTTATACTAGAGCAAAGTTATATTCTGAGGTGACGTTTTCGTCGACGTCGCCGTCGTAGATCGTAAGCTCCCTCTTAAGAAACGACGACGGCTACGGAAGCGACAATGCCAAAAAACAGTAATATTATTGGTTAAAAGAGCAAACAAATGATCGTGCTGCACGTGCGGCAAGCATTTTTGTACATTTCTCTCCCGTAATCGTCAAAGCAACAACGTAAAATGACTAATTTTCAGGTTTTGACGACAACGTGGACAAATAACAGTGAATCTTTCCTTCTCTCTCTTTGCTTCAAATCCGTACGTACCAATCTGGTTATAGGACACTTCGCCCATATTGTACAACATTAACAAGATGGAAACATCGTGAAACACTTAGGATAGGTCAAACTAATGGTTTAAAGCCGTAGCCATCGTGGTTTCTTAAACTCCCTAACGACGTGAAATGATCAAATTTGAAGCTGTGGCGGACGACGTGAGTAACGGACGATACTATTTCAATTTTCACCCTAAAGATCCACACCGTTCTCACCAATTTTTTTTTCAAGGAAGTTTTAGACAGACTTTCCATGCCGAACGACTTGAAATAATCTCAATTTTATTACAATAACGGAAAATAGTATTTTTAGACAACGTTCTCGAAGATGTCGTCGTTGTCCGTGCGTAAGCTTTGCGACGAAAAGATTTGTGTATGAACCTACGTTACGTCTTCTTTGTTCGCCACGAAGACACCGAGAAAAGACTAAAGTGAAGAATGAGAGCCAATTTAGTGTAGTTTTGTAATGTGTGGCAATAATATGACACATAAACGATAAAATATAGAAATCAATTCAGTGCAAATGATGATGATGATGATGATGATGATGAAATGAAATGAAATCGCCATTAAAATTCCCCCCTTTATTTTTCATACCAACGGCTTTCTTCTGCCACTGTCCAATGAGATCTTGCAGCTTCTTCTTAGAGGTACACTAGATGTATAAACAAAACCAAATTAGAACACGTTTTACCAGGAACGCCTTCAAAGAAATACAAACAAACTAACCCGTTTCTTCCACTTCTGAAAGCCTCCTCTTAGCCGCACGAGCCTGCGATGATCATCAGCCTCCATTTTTCTCTCCTCCTGGATGCGCTTCACTTCTGCGTACTCGTGCCATGCCTTCAAATACTTCCGACGGGCGGTGTCAAGCTACCAATAAAATTGAAGGCAGTCAGTTGAGTATTGTCGGCAAGATCAAAACTATTTTAGCCAATTGCAGTGGACGCAGACAAACAAATATATCAATCACAACGCAAAGCAAATCGATGCCGCAGGCGCTAGGCGCGGGAAAAAATATTCAGCGGCCAATCACAACAGACACAGACCAGGAAATGAACCAATCAGAATTCAAAACAAACAGACGCGGTCGGGTTTTAGCGAGGGAAAAGACAATCTCTTAGCCAAAAAATATATGCCTTCAGGAAATAGAGCCCGAGTGAAAGAAAAAAATTACAAATAGGAGTTTCTAACCCAGTGCTGTCTAGCGGTGACCTTGGTGTGAAGCTCTCTCCTCCAAGTTGTCAGCGTCTTCACCATAAGTTCGTTGATTTTGTTATCCGTCAGATAATTCAGCAATTCTCTCTGCAGTTTTCTCTGTCGTGTGAACTTCAGCCATGTCCTAAACGTCAAACTAAGAGGCAGGTTTCGCCAGTGAAGTATGGTTTCTGTAGCCATTAATTCACGGTCTCGTACATCGCTTTGAGTACTGCGACCCGTAAACGAAGTACAAGAAGCAGTGCTCATACGGTCATCCTAAGAAAAGAAATCAAGATTAAACTTTTGTTGAATGTTCGTGTTGAGGCCTTGACCACTCTAAGCTCAATATTAACATGCATCTTCTCCTTTCTGTTATGCATAGTTCTACATCAGGACTTGTGAGGAGAACTAAATTTAAGCAACGGCCACGGAAAACGCAGGTGAAAATTGCAGACAGTATTGTGTACAGACTCAAATTTTCAAAAAGATAATTGCTATTTTAACTACTGACCCACCCACCCCACCCCCACATTTACTGAATCCCACTACCCCTGCCCCCTTACCTCATGCTCATGGTCAGATTCACTACTTCCTGAATGAATACCAGTATCATCTTCCGATTTGACTGGAGAGAAGTCATGATCCCTCATAGGAGGGGTAGACGGGAGGTGTTGCTCCGGACTAGGGGTTGGGGCGGGGCTGCTTTGGTTTGAATTAAATGCCAAAGGAAAGACGGGGCGGGAGTCTCTTAAGATTGATATGGGGGAGATGACTCGGGTGGCTGGACTGCCTGGTCTGAGCAGCTGGTCTATCTGATCGATTCTTCCTGGCAGGGAAGCAGTCTGAAAGTAGACAAAAATTCTTCATTACAGAAGGAACGCGGTCAGGAATCCATTACCCCGTGGATTTTTATTTTTAGAACTAATTGCCCCCACAGGGCTTTGGCTGATTTGCTCAACCGAGCGCGTTAGGTGGTATCGGTATTGCTTAACAGGGCACGCAAGGTGGTATCGGTATTGTTCACCGAGTTCGCGAGGTGTTCTGGGTAATTTGAGTCACGAGGCAGAAAGTCACATCTTTCGCAGGTTCAGCATAGCGATTGAAGGTGAGTAATTTATTTTGAAAATCAAATTGCCGGGGTCAGAAATAGAGTTTTCAGGCACAAATCATTAACAGTGGCGACGATTTGTCAGACAACAAATGACATCAGAATGAACAGGGGCGACAGACTCGACCAAAAACTGCCAGACGCAAACTCAGAAAACAAAAGCATAGTCTCAGTATCATCATTTTCAAACAATCTTCGATCATGTTTACAACGGTTATTCACAGATAATAATAATAATAATAATAATAATAATAATAATAATAATAATAATCAACATCATCATCATCATCATCAGCGATCCGAATATAATAAGCGAGATTTGTTCTTATTTTATGGTATTTCAAGGTACCGTGAAAAGAACCACTTGGATGAAAAAGATGACGGCGAAATGTTGCCTTCTAGTGACTGAATGTTCCTGTTCCTGTTTTACTATCATATTTTCAAGGCATTTCCAAAATTACGTAGATTGCTTTTCCATTGATAGCGTATCAAATAAACGTTAATGGAAATTAAAAATAAATGCTGTTTTGTTGTTGCCTATCCTTTCCTTGCATCTTTCACTTTCATTTACCTACCTAATTAAATGTAAAATAATTTGAAGATATCATAATGTGCAGTACATATTAAATGGTAAACGCCTCCACTGCCATCCGTATTATCTTAGGCGGGGGCAGATTTAGTGAAAACTATTACTAGTATATTTTGACGTGTGTGACTGCGAACTTACGTAAATTGGTTCACATACGTCACATACGTATGTAGCGTAACAAATGGCTGATTAAAGGTCTCTTACGATTGGCTATTGTGAAAACACCCACTAAAAGCCCCCCCCCCCCCCCCCACCCCACCCTGGGAGGTGCTTCTAAAAATAAAAAGATACGGGACAGGGTTCACTCAGAGGGTTCATATGGAAGATGGAGGCTCCCGGTATTGGGCTCTTGACTACGTACAGTTAAGTAACAAGCCTTACATAAGGGTGTTAGTCAAGGCTTAAAGCTTATAGCCTCGTGTTAGTTGAAAAGAATGATACAAATAAAAGAAACAGGGACAACAAACCAATGAAACTGAAAGAAAGTAGCCGGTTTTAACAGCAAAATGGTAGACCGCCATATTTGTTGTTCTTTGCCCGTTGTATACGTTTTCCTACTAATGTAGATTATATGGAAATAAGGCCCTGTCCACACTAATGCGTTTTCGTTTGAAAACGCATATATTTTGATGCGTTCAGGACTTCTATCCACACTAAAACGCTGAGCGTATTCATCGAAACCGCAAAAATTACAAAACGCTCTCGAGAAAGTGGATAGAAGTGAAAATGCATCATACATATCGTTTTAGTGTGGACTGTCGAAAACACATCAAAACGAAAACGATGATGCCATCCCTACCACGTGAGTTGTACTCAGGCTTTGAAAACAATGTTACTAGCAAATATTTGGTATTTTGTTCGGAGCTTAACGTTACTCTATTCAACCTTATCTTGGTTTTTAGTACAAAAAGAAAATGATTTGTTTTCAAGATCTTCCCATTTATAGTGCTGGAGCAGGAACACCACATCGAAGGTCGAGAAGGTTTTGGAACAAAACAAGAGAGCCAAAGCGAAGTTGTTTACAGTTTTCAAACTCGCACTGGAGGGAATTGCCGAAAATATCGCAACCGCATTTCTTTCGAGCGTTTTAGTGTGGATAGTTGAAAAGGCTGCGAAAACGGTAGTGTGGACGCGGACCGATCGATGCGTTTTCGATGACACCGAAACCGAAACGCATTAGTGTGGACGAAGCCTCAGATCTTACGAGTGGTAGGAGCTTTGTATCACTAAAAACAAGAGACAGCAAAATTTATGTAGCACTGATTGATCTGCCCCCTCCATATCCGGTTCTCCTTCCATGTAAACAGTCTTGTTGACGAAACTCCATCAACTTACATCGTCGTCTCTTTCCTTGTGTGCCAGGCCAAACGTGAAAACACTGCCTGACCCTCTCCTGCCTGACGCTCCATAACCAGAGGAGGCCAGCGCATCGGTGCCTTGGGTCGACCCGACAGTCGACCCGAAGGTGGACCCGAAAGTAGAGCTGAGGTTATTGCGGAACGGTGAAGCAGCAAACGAACCAAATGAAGAGTCCAGGCCAGACAGAGTTGTAGCAAACTGCTGCATTTCTTGCTGAAGAACCTCTTTGGTAAAGCCCAGCCAGGATTGGAATATCTTCCTGAGAAAGTCTAGTTTCCTTGCGTGGGCGTGGTTTCTTAATTTTGAGTGAAAGAAACGAAACAAAATGAGACGAACTTTCTCAAATAATATCTTAAAAGAGACAAAACTAAAAGTGGATAATTAAAATGAGTTTCGTAGAGCTAGAAGTTAGTATTGAATACTTTGTACAATCACAGCAGATGAAGATGAATAATTGAGCCAATCACAACACAGAAACCAAATACATGCTGCCGGCAGTAAGGGCGGAAAATCCAACGTGGCCGAGGTTTTAGTGAAGTCAGTGGAATAACTAAAACACTCCCTTTCCAGAACCAAAAGCGTGAAACTCCCAGAGAAAGAGCTGTAAATTACACTGGCCAGGAAAAGTTAATCTTTTCACGGAGCCAAAATTGTCTGTAAGTCTTTCTATGCAAAGTGTGTTTACCTTGCTAACTCCTCCGCGCGAAAACGCCTGACCCACTCCATCCAGGCCTCTTTCATAACCATCGTTCTGCAGAGCTGGTCAGCCATTTCTTGTTGTCGGAGACGAAGCACTTTCTGTTGCCCCGCCGACTTCCGCCAAAATTTGAAAGACCACCTGATTAAAAGTGCATTTCGCGCCTGTCAAAGGAAAAGCATAAAGAATCAGGGTGATTAGAATAAACTTTACTAAAAACACGTCTTTCGAAAACGTAGTAGTCATCACGGCCAAGGCCCTTGAAAACAAACGATGAAAAATGTCTGAATACGACTTTGAAGCAGGTCTGTCGTCAATATCATCCTCACGCTGAACAGTCCTTCTCAGGACTTCACTCACCTGTTTACCGTACATCAACTAAATTATGATATGACTCTGGGTTCAAACCATTTACGACTTTATGCCAAATTAAAGTCTGCAGGTCCTTACGCGCGGGTTTTTATGTAAGGTAAATCGCTACTTTCACATTCCCCATAATACATTTTGTTTGCCCCCCAAATTTTGCATAAACCATTGTTTTCGAATGGTCTTGGGACACTGCATATTCCCAAGAGCATTTGAAAACAATGGTTTATGCAAAATTTTGGGGGCAAACAAAGTGTATTATGGGGAATGTGAAAATAACGAATAGCCTAGTTCTCACGACTCTAATATCACATCGCAGTAAAGCTTCAAAAGTGGAAGTCGGAAGGCCAAAAAATTGAAACTGAGACGCACAACATTTTCTATCATGCCCTCGTTACTATCCGAAAATGCATAATTTCTCTTCAAACCTACACGAAATTCTCCCAGAGAGGGCGCGTTAAGGTATGATGCGAAAAATTTGCCTGAACGCGAAGGGACGTTTACATGAAGATGCATTAACCACACCGCTGGCATTTACCTCCTTTCCAGTCTCCTCTACTTTCTCCTCCGCCCTGATTTGGACTTTGTGCTTCCATGCACTGTAATACTTCTCCATCACTTGAAATTTGCGCGCGCGCACTTTTAGTCTGTTATGCCGCTGGTCCTTCATATAGGCTGTCAAAATTGAAAATGATGGAAAATTATATGCATTGGATCCTTACAAACCAGACAAATATCAAGTGATGTTTCCCTTACTCAAAAGGACTGTCTACTGAACGCAGCCATGCAAAAAAAAAAAGAAGCAGATTTGAAGCTGGTTTGCCTTACACTCTCTCTCCACCCAGGTGTATAAATCGGTACAGACAGCATACTTCTGGTGGTAACCTTAGGATGGACTAGCATCCCGTCCAGGGAGGAGTGGCAACTCTTGTCAGTCGTCTTATGCCACAGGCATCGCGATATGCTCTGGCCGTGTGAGCCCTCAGTGGTCCCCGTGTAACCGCCCTTTTTTGACAAGTTGGATGGATGGTTTTAAACTTACGTTAATCAATAACGTTGTAATTAAGGTAAAAGAGAGTACAAATAAATTGTCGTTGTTGATATAGTTTTAAATACAAGTAATTAACACGTAATATATAAAGTAGTTTTCAGATTTTTCGATTTCACCTTTCCAGGCTGTGAATGCTCTTGACAATTTCCTTTCCTGCATTGTTTCTTGAACTTCTCGTTCTTTTACGCTTAAATAAGCTCGCTCCCTGTAGCGAACATTAAAGACATTGATAAATTGTTTGAAATAAATGTTCATGTATATTGAATGAATGCGTCTCGGGTTTGCATAACTGTCTCGAATTCTCCCAACTCCCCCGAGTGTTTAGATGAGGCTATGGAAACACGGAAAACGTCCTCTATTGCTTAAATAGACACCTGAAAAATCCAAGCGGCTACAACGGGATTTCAAATCATGACGTCTGCGATGTTGGTGCAATGCTCCACTGACCAACTCAGCTATGAAGCCACTCAGTTAGGAGAAGGTCAATTTGATGTTAAGCCCAACAAATTGAGCTATCGAACGCACACGTATTTGCAAATGAAAGAACGATCGAAAAAACAAACCAATAAGCGCGGTTAATAAAAGGGGAATATCCGAAGTTAGCAATATTAGGAATTTCCCCTAGCAAGAACTAACTGCGGGTTGGCTTTGGCTGAGCAGGAAAAACAACAACAACAATCTTTATTACTTGGAATTAGCCCGCAGGTAGCTAATATTGGTGGGTCTGTAAAAAGTCAAAATGATAGAGCTTACTCAGGCAAAAAAACCGGACCAGAGCTAGAGACCCAAGTAATACAATCTCGGCTCACTAATGGCGTCATCAAGAAGATTTTAACACAGTTAACGACGGTGAGAGGTGAGTGCTTCCTTAGTAACACAGACAAGCCTACACGAACAAGCCGCCAAACGCGCGCGCACACTCACGCATGCGTGCAAGCAAGAGGAAACAAAGAAATTATGGTAAGCTCGTCCGACGAAGTTTCACATTTACCTCCAAAACAAGAAGTATCTATCCAGGATTTTCTCAGTATTTCTTGTCTTTTGATCGACAATGTGCTTTTGTCGATGGACATGTAATCTCCATGCATCAAAGACCCTGCGATTAAAGAAAAAAAACTTTCACGCACAAACCCTGCATCAACACCACGAGCGACTTTCAAGTTAACTCACTTAAAAAGACATGAAACATTTTTTCATTTGCGAGATATTTTTTAGTTCGCCACTTTCCACAAAATAATGCATAAGACTTGGAGATCATCGCAGGTAAGACGCAACTTGAGACCCGCGCAAACAACCTCAACATTTGCTTAAACATCCGTTCGATTTTGTTGAGCGATGTTGACCGCTGGGGTTGGCAAACCGTTTCAACAGATCATCAACATTTGATTCAACAAAATTTTACGAGAGGCCTTGTATTCAGTCCCAGGCTGCAGGCGCAGTTGTTACTATGGATACGGACATGGGATACGTCATTAACTGACCGATTAGTGCGCATGTGCAAACCTAACAATGTTGAAAGAGGGGAGGGAGGGGGGGAAAGGGGGGAGGGGAATGGCTTCAACTTCATTCAACATTCGCGATAACAACAAAAAATGTTGAATAGTTGTTGAAGCAAAATTTAAACGCTTTTAAACTCATTCAACATCGCTGTTCAACAAAGTCGAACGGATGTTGAAGCGAACGTTAAAGCCGTTTCTTCGGACCTTTAAGCAGTTGCGGTGAAAGCCTGAAAATATTCACTCTTGAACGGGGCTCAAACAAATGACTTTGCGATTGCACTGGCCTTCTCTACCAACTGGGCTATCAAACCAACTGGGAGAGCTCCCATGTAAATAATCTCATGTATGCTATTATTCCTTCCCAAAATAAAAGCGTCTGGAACAGACTAAAAGGACTCCTACCTGGTCATTTCTTTCCGTTCTCTTCTCGCAACCATGGGCGAAATGATCTGTTGTTCCTGGTTCACAACTCTCCAGGCTTGTAGAACTCGAGCTTTACAATTACGCATCAGAATAGCGTGGGCTCTGAAAGCCCTTTCGTTTTCTGTGTCCACCTTTCGTTTCTGCTGTCTCCATTTCTTGAACATTCCTAAGATGAACAAAGAAATGCAAGCATTGCGGAAAGTGTTATTTAAAAATACCACTCGATTCTGAACGTATAAGCGAGGTCGAGGTCGGAAGGATCATTAGCTTTCAGAACGTACTTCTCAACATTAACTGTTCCCAGATGCTCCGGTTATCAATCAATCTTTGTACCAGGTATTTCCTCTTTAGTAGAACCTTCCACGCTTCGCAGGCTTTTCTGTTAAAAGGAAAACAAGCATTTTAAAGGGGAGCTGAAGTTATAATCCTATCTTTTATCTATGATTCCAAAAATGTTGATTTCCAAATTGATACCTCAGTCAGTTATGATTATTGCAAAGAAATCGCGTTCAAAGCCATTTTTCCCGCTCTGGGATCTCCGGCAGTGCGGGCTTAGTCTACAATGGGGACAAAACTCCTTGGGGCAGTACACAAAAACGGGGTGTACAGCGCAGAAAATTCAAAATTGTTTGTTGGGGGGGAAAGTGAGGTGGAGAGAGACATAGATTGTCGCCAAAGGTCCCAAGAATTTAACGTCCAATTGCAGATGTAAAAATCAGTGAAGAGGAGACATTCACAGTGACTGGCACTAAACTTTAGTTGACGTTGAATGTCATGACCGATGACACGTTTGTTTCGAGCCACAATGCTCTCAGCTCACGTTCGCAGTATGTAAGATAACAGTATCTTTTGAGCTGAAAGGAAGGAAAACGTTTTTTTAAAAAAAAGAGACACCCTAATTTCCACTTTTAACAGAACGAAAATAGAATGCGCACAGACGAGACAGTCAAATTTTAATCAATAGCAGCGTGGATGGCGTAAAAGTCACTAGCAAAGTAAGCAATTTGTACAGATGACTGCGGGCTGTTTGCTGGCAGCGCTCTAAAAAAAAAAAAAAGCTCAAGTCTGCGTTTCTGGAATCCGATGTAATTGCATAGCAATTATCCAGATTGATATCTCACCTTGTACAGCGCGAAGACCAGTTTCTCTTCGCTCTCTTTCTGAAACTAACAATCTTCATCGCAAACATCCACCGATCCATCATTTTTCGTGTGGTATGTTGATTCATCCTTTGTGTCAACTGCAATTCCTTGTGCCTAGAAAAAAAAGCGAAATCAATCTCTGCAATATTAAGCCTTCACCCGGTTTTGATGTTTCGCCAAATATGAGCTATAAAAATTGACGCATAGAGTGTTTTCTCTCACGTGATCAGTAACCTTGTTTTTCCACAGAAACAAAAGAAAACTTTTGCATGACAACAGACCCCAATTCCCAGAGGATTAGTTGGGTACAACAAAATGGCCGCCGTTCCATTATTTAGGGACACCAAGATGGCCGCCTTGAAGTCAGGTGAAAACACTCTATTAGTGGGTGCGCCAATCAGCTCGTGCAATCTACTTCATTTCCGCATTAAGTAAAGCAAGGATAATCTAGTATCTCGGGCTCAAATTTTCAGAGGCACAGTGATAGCGATATTACATGATCACGCGGGGATACGAATGTTATCTTCATATGTTGATGGTACAAAATGTATCTCTCGGAGATGTAATTATCAGCTCGAGTCTAGAGCTGAAGAAAAAGTCGACGGTAGTTTCACTCTCTTCGTATCTCGAAGTTATTCTTTTACTGATATTTCAAAAATATAATTTAATTAATGACAACAACGGTCGCACGACTTAGCTCGTAAACAGGATGCACTGATATTATTAGCTGACATGTTCGTAACCATGACGACATCAGTATCCTCACACGTGAACGATAAACATGAAATCTACACTTTGCGCAACGCAAAATGATATTAGGAACAAGAAAAATAATACAGCTAAATATTCAACGGACTTCCAAATGCTGATTTATTGGCTGACCTATCAGTAAATAACACTACACTTACGAAAGTACGTAAAGTGAGGAAAAAGATTCTCCCATTCTTCCCGGCAAAAATGGCAACTACGGCTTGATGTTTCGAGAGGGAAGACCCTACCCAGACTTACGGGACTTAAGGGGAGTTTCCTGGAGACTACTACTGAACACAAACAGAAATACTTTTAGGTGAAACTAACCTAAGTAACTGTTTTCCTTTCACGTGCTGTTTCCAGTTATTAAACACGGTTCTGGTGAGCATGTGCTCCAGTGTCCCAACGAATGCTTCTCTTTTTTCGGTTTGTAGTTTTGTGTAGGTTGACCATTTGTGAAAAAAGCGACGCTTTTTTCCCTGAAAAAAAATAAATAACATTGAGATTTTCATGTAAAAGAGGTGACTTATAAAAGTGTACACGTCACTGAAAGAGATTGGGAGCCAACTATACTCTGCAAAGTATATCGCATATTGCTCTTCTACTTCAATTATTTTAAATGACGCGAATGTGCCAATGAACCACGAAGCTTAAGGCCGCACATTAAGTGGAAAAACAAGGATACGGACCCAGAAAAAGAGGTTACTTAAACAGAAATCGTCTTAAATGCCCTGTTTTCCAAAGACAGACTTGGTGACCGCTGCTGAACAAGATTGAACTTTTTTTCTTAATATCGATTCCGCTTTACCTTTCTAGCCAAGGCTTTGCAGAGATGACGATGAATGACGTTTCGCTTGTATCGTAGAAACCACAACTTAAAGATCTTTCTGCAAAATGAATAAGCATTTCAATTGGTTAAATGTCTGCAACTCAAATTCCACAAAGAATCTCACTGAATCGTGCAAAAAAGTCACCTCTGAAGTCCGTCATTGAAACTTCGATCCGCTCTCCTGTTCATCAAGCGGATTCGCCAGTGATGGAAACTTTGTTTCACAAGTTTGTGACGATGATTTTCTTTACACATGCTCTGGAAACGCAGTCGAATGATCCTGAAAAAAAATTGTTGAGAGGAGCGATAAGGAGCGCAATAATTATTAAACAAAAAAACCTTTGAGAAAGGAGGCAGAAGGTACGGCTTCGATCAAAAAGTTCCAAAACGTCCAAAACGTGTCCGAAGGTCTTGGCGTTTAATTTATAATCAACACTTTATCTTCATTTCACTTCTCCTTTGAATTTTTTTAAGACTGCCCCCTTTCGAAATTCAGCTCTGGTAATACCGCATGACGTTTGTCAACTGAAACTAGTGCTCAATGGCAGAGCATCCGAACATGCCGGATTGGTACGTTATAAAGGGTTCACCTTCCCATAGGTCTGATGAGTACTAAAAATTTTCGCGAGTATGCCAAGTCACCATCGATAAATATACATCGTACCATGTCATCTATGTTCAGTGATTATGTTGTTTTCCTCAGTCTTAGAGCGGTTTTCAATTGAGTGTCGAAAGTAATTAGATAATTACTTTGGTTTATGATTACTTCACTCAGTGATTGGTTCAAAGTTCTCGCGCCATTTTTTCATCCAATCAGAAGTAAAACCAAAACCAATCGTGGCTCACGCGTGCACATTTTCCCGCGCTTTGTGTCGGCTACGTGTAATTACTTCGAGTTTTGATTGGTTTGCCGGATTGTCTCAGTCCTTTTTGATTGGCTAAAGTAATTACTTTGGTTTTGGTTTTACGACACTCAATTGAAACTCGCTCTAAGTTCTAAACGGAAAACAATTTTTCCAATTCCTTCAAATTCGGGAAGGCCTCTCACTATACCAAGTTTGTCAATTGAGTGTTTGGTGACTAAACTGTGAAACTAAATCTGATCGAAGTAGAAGTTTGATGGCACATGATTCTGAAAAATATTAACTTTTCTACAGAAAAACTTACTTTGTATATTCTGCCCAATTCTTCCAGCAATAGAAGGCTCTGATTAAAATGCGTTTTCTAAACAGAGAAAGGACATGATAGATACATGTTATGACCTTGATTGTATTGCATGAGATTTAAGATCTGAATGAATTCTGAAGGTTGAGGTTTACTATATGCTGTTTCATCACACCCAAGTATTTAAGAAGGTACTCGCGTTATCGTCTAGGGGGCGGCAACAACTTGGAGTAGTTAATTCTACAATATTGGACACTAGTTTTACCCAAATTTCAAGGAAACCGGTACTATATGAGTAAAGACACTTAGCTGCAAAAGTGTGTCAACATCAAGGTAGGATGAAAGGGAAAAGTGTGTGTTCATTTTTCAATTACAAAGCAATTATTACAATACCATGTCCCAAAATACAAGCAACCAAACCCACTCTTGACTTCAACAAAGGATATAATTGACTTTTTGTTAGTCTTAAAATTCAGCGATACAAACATCTTTATACTCACGAGGTCAAATTTCTCGCCACCAATGCCTTATGTGTGTTGACTTTCCAAAATGCAAAAATCCTGGCTTGTAAGTGTTCTTCATAGTGAACCCTGTCGTGAAAAATGTTTTGGAGGTGGTCATTTTCAAGTGTAGTTTCTCCAAGGCTGTTCTTCACCATATTTGTCTTCTTATGCCTAAGTACTAGGATGTTCCGAGAGATGGTAGTTTACAAGGTGCTAGGATGATCTTCCTACCTCTTAGGAACTGTAAAGATTCTATTGCTATGGCCAACTACAACTATTAATTTTACAAAAATACTATATAGAGAAAACACATGGTGCTACATGTACTGTAAGATGACCCATTCTTAGGTCTAACTCCCTCACAGTCCGTGTAAACTGTCCTCTAAAATGCCACGATATCCACTGACAATAGGGAGTTTAAGAAATGACGACGGCTATCGGACAACGACAACGCCAAAAAGCAGTAATATTATTGGTTAAAAGAGGAAAAATCTGATCGTGCCGCATGTGCGGCAAGCATTTTTGTCCATTTCTCTCCTGCACTCGTGAAAACAACAAATAGATTCCATGTTGCCGTGCGTCTGTTCAGTAATAGATCACAGATGACGTCAAAATGTGGTAAGAACAAAAAAGTGGCACACTAGGCGATAGCCGAGTGTGCCACCGATTTTGACGTCTTCTGTGATCTATTACTGAACAGACCCACGGCAACATGGAATCAATTTGTTTTATATAATAAAGAATTAAACTTTATTCGCATAAAAGCTGATGGTGACGTCAATCGTGCGTCTGTCCTCTAATAGATCATAGGCAAGAACCAATCAAAATCCGTGAATAACTTGGGTTATTATATAAACAACAACGTAAAATGATCAATTTTCACATTTTGACGACAACGTGGACAAAACAACAACGAATCTTTCCTTCTCTCTCTTTGCTTCAAATCCGTACGTACCAATCTGGTTGTAGCAAACTTCGTCAATATTGTACAACATAAACAAGATGGAAACATCGTGAGACACTTAGAATAGCTCAAACTATTAGTTTGAAGTGACGCTTTCGTTGCTGTAGCCGCCGGGTTTCTTAAACTCCCTAATAATCCAGAGGATGATATGGGCATAGCAAAGGTTAAGTGTTCTCTTTGGCACACTGTCCAGTTATTGATTTACATTAAAAGAGCGCTTAATTGCATTCTAATGAACAAAATCAACACTCATGCTCACGAGGTTTAAATAAACTCTAAAAGAATGATTCTCTAACGGTACCTGGCGACTTCATTTAGCCGTGTCTTTACAACCTGCTGTGTCGCATATAACCGCCAACTGTGCCAGCTTTTGGTCAAGAGTCCAATCCTGCCAAAGAAAGAAACCTTGAAGTCAACTTTGTTGACTCTGTTGACATGACCTTGTGAGAGCTTACGGGACTTTTAAGTCCCGTAAGCTCTCACAAGTTAAAGGCCTAAAAAGGCCTAAATGATAAAATAATAAAATAGGCCTTAAAAGGCCTAAATGATAGAGAGATTTAATATCACGTTAAACGTGAAATGCGAACGCAAAAGTGCCCACGTGACCATGATTTTTTCCCGCCAGTTTTCGCGTTTGCTGGTTTCTACGTTAAAGAAGGCACTTTCGCCCTCGTCGAAAAAATGGAATTTTTTCCCGTTTTTCTTCTACATAACTAGCTGTTTGTGGAAAAAAAGAACCCCAAAACCATTTTCCGGTAAGTCAAAGAAGTTCATAACTGACTCCTTACCGCAATTTTTTCAATTAATATTTTCTTCATGAACTCACGTAGAATCTCTGTTGGCTCGCACAACAATTTCCTCAAAACGCGCAAAATTTGACAGGTAAGGATTATCATTCTAAATGGCTTATTTTTCTACAAACAATGATTAAAGAGACTCCGAGTTTTTGTTTTGTTACTAAATACTCAAGATTAGCAGATTTGCCATGAGTTACGCGAAGCTTAAGTCTTACGCCTGAGCTTAACTCCGTTTTACGTGAAAAGACAGGCCGACGTCAATTAAACGTGATGCTAAGTCTTTAATATATTTGTACATTTTCGGCGGAAAGCTAGCATCGATAAATGGTTAAGGCTGTATTACTT
>NC_090888.1:3989136-4006636 GCF_036669925.1 Montipora capricornis | reverse complement strand
ATTTTATATCAGTTAACCCTTTAAGCCCCGAGGGGTTCCCCATTGACGAGTAAAATGGTCTGGCGTTAGACAGAGTAAAATCTATAAGTGCCATTTGGGACTAGCGGGGCTGAAAGGGTTAACCAGATCCATCTGAATGGGTCAAATATTAAGTACTGATACAAGACTGTAAAGAGAGCATTATTATAAAGTTTCATACAAAAAATTAATGGACATCTCTAATTCCAAGACTGCAGGATCTTTGAATGCAGTAAAAAACAATTCACTATGAAATTTAATCACTCATGAAGTGAAGCATGTCTCAAATTAGCAAAATGTAATCCATACACTTTTAGTTGCTGTATGGCAATAAGGGAATTCAAAATCAATTCCAACGCTGAAAACTAGAAGCTAGCATAATAATTAATCAAAGGCTGGGTTACATAAAGTGTAAGAAGACACAATTCCAAGTTACAAGAACAAATTTAGCAGATGCAAATTGATCTTTTGTGCCAGCATTACAACACAAAGAAGCAATCAAAGCTCAATGTTTCTAAAATCAGTGGCTTACCAATTCATATCTGTAGTGAAATCAGGAGAAAAGCAATGCAAGAATCTTTTTCACCGAAATCATCAAAGGCCTTTTACAGTAAATCTGTTCAAATCAACTTGCTAGACAACTTAAATCACAACTCTGAAGCTTTGATTTGCAGCCTGTGCGTAGAAATGACAATTTGCAAGGCAAATTACCCTGAACAAAGCTTCCAGATATTTACCATCCATAACAAATTTTGACAGCTTAATGCTAGTTGTCACTAAGGAAAAAAATTATCATTTGCAATGATTTCACATCTGTCTTGCCCTAAGTCAATGTTTTCAGTAATCAGAAGTAACTGAATCAGATCTCAAAACAACAAAAAAAACTTTCAAATCTTGTGATAGCGATCTTGTTGAAAATTTTATCAATTGTGGGAACAACCTTGTTCTGTTGTTACATGGCGTTATATAAACCAACACTGTTTGCTTTTAAAAAATTCCTCCATCACTATAATCAATGCAAAGCCATTTTGTAGCACGTTTGGCTACATTTAAAAACAAACAAGCCAAAGTAACAAAATAAAAGATAGAATTTACAATATACTTCTGTGAATTGTACAGTATACATGCATACATGTAGATTTCATAATGGTATTTACTTTAAGAATCAGCCTTTAATTGTCGGCAGAGAGAAGTGCCTTGATATTGCCTAATTTAATTTTTTTCCATTTTCCTAAAAATCACAGAATTTTATAGGTGGCAAAAAAATTGAATTTAAAAACCGCATTTGTCCTGGACTTTTTTTTTCTCTAATGAAAGCTTGTCTTTGACTAATACAGAATTCACTTGTTTAAATGCTGCCCTCAAGAAGTATTGTATCTGAAAGCTAAAATTTAATTAAAGCATGACATAACTGCAATAATGTCATTAAACCTGAAACTAGAGTACAGCTGTAATAATAAGTAATACAAGGCAATTTAAGCCTGACACAAGAGCACAGTGCAACTTCACTTCACACAACCTCAAAAATTTCTTTTCCTAGGGAACAGTAATCTCATTTTGAAGCAGCTGTACTTCTCTTACATTAAATTTTGTAACTCTCTTTCTTTAGAATTTTCTGCAATGCACAGATCATGAAGGTGACTTTGCCGACATTGAAATTAATTTCTGTCAACATGCAGTACTATTTCTGAAGCAATTAAAGCAAATGCTGGTCAATTTTTGATAACAGACAAAGAAATTACGACTCAGTGAAAGATATTTTCACAATGACGATTGTTTTACTCGTAATGACTGACAGCATTCCCCCCCCCCCCCCCTCCCACTCCCTTATCCATCCCCTGGATGGGATGCTGGTCCATTGCAGCATTTTGAAAGGTGTTGTTTTGTTAAGGGCAAAAGTACATGTAAAGTGGCACAGGCTAATGCCACTCACACAACTGGAGCTGATCTTGGTTTTCAAGTAGCATTTAGCAACTGAGAGTATTGCTACTTCCCCCTGTACAGGATGCTGGTCTATAACAGGGTTCCAAGATGTATATACGACACTATTTAATCAAGAGTCGCCGTCAAAGGGGCAGCCCTCCCACATAATTATTTGCACCACAATTAACAAGTGTGGGGGCTTGACCGGGTAAAACTATGCATAGCTATTTTTAAAAATGACAGCCTGATCCATTAAATTTGATGAAATGAATCCATGGTCCTCCGTGACTAATATTGACAAACAGTTGGCAAATCTTAATGCGGGAAGGGAAATTTGATTCTCTAGTGCTGACAGAGAAAATGGTCTTCTCTTAGAGTGCTTGACAGCCTTACTTCCAAAAATGTGCCATCTTTATACTTAAGCTTCAAAAATTTGCATGCATGATTTATACGGGAGGAATGTTCAGTGATTCCTAAATTACCGCTTAAATTTCTCTTGTGATTAACTAAAGTCGGGCCATTTGCATTTGTTACACTGAGTTGTGAATTTACAAGTTAAGCAATAATAATTACAAGGGTTAGATTTATAACAAGCCTGTTTTCTTTAAGGAAGAACTAAAGTACGTTCGCTCGAGTAGCGAAAAACAAGGCTCAGCAATAACACTGAGCGAAGAATTGTAATCAGACAATTAATAATTCAAATCGTGTAACATGTGTTAGATCGACCTCCTTATTAGACGTAAAAAGACATAAATGATTTATAAGCTAACAATTAAAATGGTTTATTGTAAGCGACATACTCAGTCATAAATAAGCTTACAATCCTGCGGAAATTTGATTTGACGAAGCTCACCTTCACAAATTCGCCACTGCCATCTCGCTTCCTTGAACGTCCATTAGAGAACTTTTCCATCGAAAGCCAGTCTATACCAGAGCATGTTTTCTAAATGGACGTAAATTATTTGCAGCCATCTTTTACTCGGAAACAGCATCCGTCACATCCGAATTGACTTGAAATGCACAAACCTTTAGCGGGATTCGGAAAGCCATTTTAAAGTCGTGATTCGTTGCTCCTCTGTTAAACAGCCGATTAAAACTAAATTTTCTTCATTATGCTATTCAAAAAACAGCTGTCCCCTTGCACAGTTAAACAAAGGCCTGAATTGCCATATTATATAAAAGGAACAATATCGATGCAGAAGACAAAGCACACAGCACAACGGACCCACAACGTGCCCCCTCTTAGGCTTTCTTATGAAGACAATGGTCGGAGTTGAAGAGTACAATGGCGGGAAATGTGTTGCCATGGTTTCAAAAAGCTACCCATTTCCTGGTTGTATAAAGGACGGTGCCGACTACATTCAAAGGTATTTTTGCCCCGGTTAGTGATTATGCAGGAAATGTAGATCTTAACAAGTCTTATTGAAGTCCAAAAAGAAAATTGGGAGTTAACCGCGCATTTTCCAAAGATAATTCATGAATAATATTTGTAAAATACAAAGCAATGTATGGCGTTCTTTCTCAAAATGAAACTTAATTATCTCTCAAAAGTGCATGGTTACCCCCAATTTTCTTTTTGATACCAAGCGTAATTACTAAGATCTACTTTCTCCGGATAGTTTTAAACCGCGCAAAAATATCACTGTATTGGTAAGCATTACCGATAGGAAACCCGAGTGTCTCGAGATGCGCAGAAAGTATGCACAATAGCAATAGTGTAGTAGGGTTTTGAAGCAAGCAACAAAAAGCAACCGCAAGCAAGCAAGCAAGCAAGCAACCGTGGACAATCTTCCTGTCGGTGTACATTAGATCAGTGGCTTGGTCTGATCGGCGTTATTACAAGTTGAGAAGCTAAATATTTTGAGCAAGAGCCGATACAACGTAGATTTGATTTTACACACCACTAAAATCAAATCTACGTTGTCTCGGCTCTTGCTCAAAATATTTAGTTTTTCCGACTTGTAATTACGCCGATCAGATCAAGCCACTGATGAACCAACGAAAACAATCTACATATGTTTTCAATTTTTAATTTTATTTTCTTTCTGTTCTTTTTAAATCGCAATGTACAACAATTACTACACTTGCTCCTAGTCCAGCACACCGATTGGGAGCAAGTGGCTCAAGACAGAGACAAGTGGCGTGGAGCCGTCAAGCGTGGCACCAAAGCCTGCGAAGCGAACAGGACCTCAGCAGCTGAGCAGTGCAGACAAGTCAGGAAAGGCACCGCCACACCAGTAGCCTGCAAGCAGGCTCTTGCGTTGAAAATGGCGCCCGGTCGAGATATAAGGGTTTGGTAACTAGTCAAGGAGAGTTAGTTACCAAGCCCTTATATTTCGACCGCGCGCCATTTTCGGAGGATGTTTTGAGCGCGCGCCATTTTCAACAGAAGAGACTGCTTGCAGGCTACTAGACCAGCGTCTGCCTCCATTATCCCTTGCCCCCACTGCCCAAGACTGTTCCGGGCGCGGATTGGCCTTACCAGCCATTTTCTGATGCACGGAAAAAGAACTTTCTCGTCACATCGCATCCGCTCCGCATGCCCAACGCCGTCCTCCAAATTCGGCATCATCATCATTATCTTCACCTTCACCCCTCCATAAGATGTGTAGATGGTCCTCGTCGTATCGACGGACAAACAACACAACACTTAAAAATTTGCAATACTCGAGAATAATGATAAATCAAACATTCAAAACTACATTTATAGACTAAAAACAAAATAATTATGCACGGCTGTTTGTACGGCTTTAATATTAAAGCATTAAAGCACAGCCGCACGGCCTGACTTCTTCAGGGAGTTAATTGATTTAAATCATTTAGTACTATTGTACTTTGTTCGGCTGACCCTTGGATTAAAAACTGTCTACATTTATAGAGCACATTCACATCTGCGTACCATTCATTTACAGAAAGACAATGCGTACCCAAACTTATGGCTCAACAAAATTCTACCGTTTTTCAATAGAAACTCCCACGGTTTTTGCTCGCCCAAGGTAACGTTAACTGCTATATATTGCACTAACTGTATATAATTAACAAGAGAAAATTTCTTGTTATTTTGTGCGGTGACGTAAAGGAATATTTTGCAATAGACGAGTTCACGCTCTTAATTGCATCATGGGTAATCAGGGTAACATGGCGGAAATTCAAAGGTTTGAATGGAAATTCATTGAAAGCAAAATAAACTGGCCATGAATCTACGTTTCGAGACTTTCACCTTCATAAACCAAACAAATAAGTTCCAGATGAACTGGACTTGGTATCTATTCTTTCTAAATATTGCTTTTTTGTTGCCATACATTGTCTGTAACTTTGTGCCTGCCAATATATCTTCTGTTTTGGAAAATAAAATAAAAACCCAAAATTGCATATCATGAATACTTTTCATCGCTTTGAACTTCCACACAAACCTTTGAATTTCTCTCTATCTTGCCCTGAACTCGTCTATTATTACATGTATGCCTACGGCATCCCACGTCTTAAAACCAGTCATATAAATAGACATATCCTATTCACGAAAAATAAGAACATTCTACACAAACGGTTTTATGGTCACTTAAATCCGTTTTTGTAGGCCTGGAGCTGAATGGAAAGATTTCACTTGAAAAAAAAAAAAGACAATATATCTTGATTTTAAGGCCCAAAGAAATGCCTAATGTCATTGCCATGGTAACATTATTTTGGAGAGAAATGTGATGTGAGAAATCTGTTATGGGTACTTAACACCCTAGCCAAATTTTGTCTTGATATGATTACCCTAACTGTATTTAAGGACTGAATATGTTTATTTGTAAGAAAAAAGGAGAAACTATCTTGAGTCTCCTTAACCTTCGATCGGGTGAATCCAGTGTTATGTCCTTCAGTACTTTCGAACTCCCTTACGGCGATTAGAACACCCATAATTACCCCGGTTTTCTTGTATTCTTATATGGCGATGAGGGCAAACATTTATTTAATTTGGAATCCTTTCTGCTCGCGATGATTGACACAGTAGTCACTTCTGAAAGTATTTGATAAAGTGGACAGATGCTTTTTCTTTGAGAACGGCAAGCTTTTTTAAAAGTAACTGAAAATTGTGTACGTTATTACTAGATCTCGCTTCGTTCTTGTGTGTTCCAGTGTGAACATTATTTTGCATAGAACGAATACTCCAATCGACCTGTTTCTTGTGAACCAGTTTGTTCAGTCGTTCCAACGAAGAAAGAAGATAAGAAAATAGCCTTCAACAACCAAACAAAATAAAAAATAGGTCCGCAATGCGTACTTGGGGTCTTATGCTTAGTTTAACTCCATTCAGCCCTTATAGAATTTGGTACTGCGGTCTCACTTTCACCATGCATGATTGGTTGAAAATTTGCCATAACAATGCAGCAGTGAAATGGGTTCCTTAACTATGCTTCAAATTTCAGGACCTGTTCCGAATTTTACACCGATGACTTGCCACTAAAATTTCTCTTATTGCCATTTGCACAGTTTAGACAACTCTTGCTGCACGCTACATCACCTCTATCAGCTATTTACCAGTAACAGAAGCTCTAGATTGGCTAAGAAACAAGCATGGCACTGTTACACATTCATATGATGAAATTCAACTAGAATTCTAAGATGAATCATCACTAGATGAGGTGTTCAACGAACAAGTACCCTCAGAGCTTGGTGCAAATCCCCAAACTACTGGAAATCACAGTCCATCACCAATAACAATGTATAAACAGCCAAGAGAAATATCTGATGACCAATTACGTCATTACACGACTTGTAATGTCCAACAACTTGTTTTAATGTTGGCAAGTAAAACACATTTAAGTAAAACATCATAAGCATCGTATTCCTAAATCGCCCTCGCACACGTGAAAATGCATCCTTGGCTTTCACAAAATTGTTGTGACAGCCGATCCTTGACCGGTATTGTTCGATTGTTGTTCCCATGCTGGCGGCTAGTAGCAGACAACAGTAAGAGTACGAAATATATATACTTTTCTTTGAGAGTGCAAAACTCTTATCGATGCCACTATTTTTTAGAGTACAATAACTCTTTCAGTTTGGGGTGTAACCCACACCGACATTTCAAGCCAATAAATACTGGTTTGTGATAGCTTGTGAGATACTTGTGAGGTATGTGGTGCAACGCGCAACGGATTTCAAGCCAATGAATGTGGGCTTGCGAAAGCGTCTTAGCTTCAGTGCAATCCGCACTAAACACAAGCCGAGTCTAGATATGTTGGCTTGCGTGAGTAAACAACTCCCGCATCGATATCGCCGAGGAAACTCCACTCAGCGACGTCACCTGGCTGAAATAACAAAGAACAAACAAGGCAGGATCGTTAATTTTCGAAATGAAAGAAAGAAAACCAATCTGAAAGAGCACGACAGATCAATTTTGAAACACAAATAACTTACCTTGAACAATTACAACTAATTTGCGACGGAAAGCTCTTCAAATTTTTCCCAAAACAGGGAAAACGACCGCAGATTTATTTACATTTGAAAACAATGACTTCGCAATTACTAGTACCCAGTCTATGAGCCAGACTGTCATGTGTGTTCTCGTCCTCAAAGTGACAAACTGACTGACAAGATCTGCCTCTGACTTAGGGGTCTGTATGCATATAATGCATAAGACCCCAAAAATGAAATCAAGTTTTCAAAAAAAGAATAGGTTATCGTTGGATCACCGGGGAATTCGCAGCGGTCCCTCATCCAAGTACTAACCCCATTCGAAGAGGCCCAACTTTAGTTGACACTAACATCAACGATTGCGATGTTTGTGTTGAATTCGCACATATCGTGTAGGATCCCTGTGTCAAACTTTTAAACACTTAAAAGAAAAAAACAAACAAACAAAAACCCGGTGTCTTGCCGTCATTTTGTCACAGATGTATCATTTGTTTCGCGAGTTGTTCGTATAAACACGCAAGGTAATTTGATCACAGGCGGCCGCTAAAATCGACGTCATTTGCGATTTTGCGATTTTACTTGAAGTACAATCAAAAGTATGATAGAAAAATTGAACGTAGCAAAAATCTCCCAAAATGTTTTTCGCTGATGGTAACTTGTTGCACAATATTTATGATGTTTTCATCTCGTAAATTTTGTTTCTGATGATTTTATTCTCGATCGACACTTCCTAAAACCTACCCTCTGCTCTTCTTAAACACTGCATATTAATATATATATTTTTTTCCGTCCGTATTTCGTTTGCATAAAGCAGGCTCACAAAATCTGTACCTTGCTTAGTCCGCATTTTTGAGCGTTACTATAGAATTTGCAACTCCCGGCTGCAAGTCGAATATTTTGAAGTCTCCCATCCAGATATTAACCCCGCACGTCAGGCTTTAACTTTAGCGAACTTTTGTCGTGAAAAGCTGTCAGAAGCTCGGAGTACACGTTCAAACAGAAAGAAGAAGTTGTAAGGGAACTTGAAAATGATCAACATGTCAGCCGTGAAACCAATGTTTCTCGATTTCCTTTTATTTCTGCTAATCGTTCTGGGATTAGTATTTTACTGAACCGCATGTCTTCTCAGAGGGTATTTAGCAAATACATCTACCATGGCACCATGCCACAACAATATCGTGTACTTTTAGGGAAAAGATAACTTGAATCCCCTGAAAAGCAAAACGCAGTCCAGTTGACAGTTACGGAAAAAAGACACTGTCAAATTACTGCACTACCACACGTACTCAATGCGTGCCTATTTTTAAAAAATATCCCGCATATCGTCAATTTTTCCCCCAAATATCCCGTATCCCTATAACTTTTTACCTAAATATCCCGTATCCCGGTAACCCCTAATGGGGCTTCGTTGTTTGCATTTGCAAATTTAGTAACATTAACAACAACTGTTTTTACAACAAACAACTTAGAGTTAAATTACAGATTTATCTTTCTAGTACTCTTCCACCATTTTCCGAAGTTTACTCGTCGTTGAAGTTCACTCTAACTGGACAATTTGTGTTAACTGTTTGTGCATCCCACGGATACACCCTTATAGGCGTCTTTTGATGTGAATTAAGGCCAGCCACAGAACAAAAGAACCCAATAGATCTCTGGTTGGCGAATTAATGACAATAGGTAACGTAAAGGTGAGTATCGCTATCAGATTACGTTTGAAAAGATTGCCGTTATCACGAGTGGCCGTGATAGACAGAAACATGTGGCGGAAACATGAAAATTTGGCTATCGTCATGCGCAGCACGTCATCGCAAGACAGATGCTAACTTGTTATTAAACTCAAACCAAATATTCAATTTATGGTTGAAACCAGCGTCTTTGTGGTTTTCAAAACTATCTCATTACAGGCGTGCGTGCGTTTTGATGAGCTTCAGCCCCATCAATTTTTAAGTTGGCTGATTAATTTGTAAAAAGAGTGAGTGAATCTGCGTCGTGGCGCGATTTCTGTCATATTGTAGGATGACAGGCGGGCGGGTTTTTTTTACCAAAAAAAAAAAGAGAACCGAACGGCTTCAGGCAGCCACTGTCACACGTGGGAACGTGAAGCACGCGAACACGAGATCGCGAATGGTATGTTTCATCCTTAGCCGATATATGCAATATCCCCAGTGGATAAATACACCCTTCATTGTCTTAAAATGACTGAACAGCACGCGCGCATGCGTACTGAACGACATAATCTTCAATAGTATTCAGTTTCGTATTCTAACGGTTGGACTGGATCTAGCATGAAATGGAGGCTAATGCGGGCAAATTAATTTGCATTTGAAAAGATTTGCCCGCATTAGCCTCCATTTCACGCTAGATCCAGTCCAACCGTGAGAATTCGAAAATGGTCTATTTCTGTTCCAGGGATAGGGTTAAGCTGATATGTTGAACCTGTGTGATTAAGGGAGGGGATTTCTCCTAAGATGCGCGTAGCTTCTTTAACCTTAAGATGAAAAGTGGGAATGGCAGTCAGTGGAGCAAAGAGAGCAACATTTTTCAGATTCTTGTAGGTGTAGCTCATCATCAACAAATTTTTCTGCTCCTACATTCCAACCCTCCCCTCCCCTCCACACAATAAAACAATACCCAATCTCAGGCTAACGCAATCAGAAAGCAATGTTTAACAAAAGGTCCATATTTCAAAATTTAAAAAATGTTCTAAAATTCGAAGTCCAGATGGACAGTCATCTTGTGATTGTGTCTTTATTAAACGGAAACGTTCAAGTAGATACAAAACATTTTGACACGGCCATGCTCTCACAGTCACGAGTGACGCACGAAACGAAATCGTGCACGGCGCGTCATCGCAAGACAGAAATTGCCTTGTTAGACTGAAAATAAAGATTCAATTCATGGTTAATTAAAACCAGCGTCTTTGTGGTTTTCAAAACTATGTCATCACAGGTGCGCATGCGTCTTGATCAATTTCAACCCTATCAAATTTTAAGTTGGAAAGATACTGAATACAAAATAATTTTTGAAAAGAGTGTGTAAATCTGCGTCATGGTATCTGGGTTTCGCTCTTAAAATAAGAAAAAAAACTTCGGTCTTATTGCAGGATGACAGGTGGGCGGGTTCTTTTTAGCAAATAAGAAAATACAATCCACAGAAAAGGGATTTATTTCATGCCACAATTCATTCGCGAAAAAAAAAAGAGAACCGAACGAAGGAACGCGAAAGACGTGAACACGAGATCGCGAATGGTAGGTGTCATCCTTACCTGATAGATGCACTATCTCAGTTGGATAAAGACGATAAATACACCATTCATTATCTTAAAATGACTTATTTGGGGTTGTCAAATATCTGAGAGCACGTGCACATGCTTACCAGGGTTAGGGTTTTTTTGACTAATTTGTTGATTAATTAAGGGAGAGCCGGGTTTTCCCAAGAGAAACCGATGGAATCTTCAACCTTAAGCTGAAGAGTCATACCAGAATAAATATTTTGACTTCTTTGTCCGGTGTTCACGAACACGCGCAAAAATTGTTTGGTGGCTCGGACCAGATAGCTAGCAGCACACAATGCACCTGAGAATTAGTACACTGCTGCTAAAAGGAGTCGCATCGTCTCCTGAAAACTCACCTAGATCATAGCTGATTTTGTCCCCTCTCCCACCTAAACCTTCCAAATTCCTGTGTTTAAAAAAATGGGTACTGAAATCACAATTTCAGATCGATTGCCATCTTGTGATCGTCTCTTAAATCACAGGCAAACGGGAAAAAATCTTCAGACAGCCAAGGCTCTCATAGTCACGAGCGATGCACGATGGGAAATCGTGCGCGGCGCGTCATCACGAGACAGTATTAACGTAGATAATACCAACATAAATATACAATTCATGACTGAAACCAGCTTCATTGTGGTTGATTCTGGCGATGTCATTACAGGCGCGCATGCGTTTTGATAGATTTCCATTTGGAATCAGCCTCATCAATTCTTACGTTTGCAAATCACTGAATACAAAAGTATTTTTGAAAAACTGTGTGGATTTGCATCATAACTACTGGGTTTTGGCCTTAAAAGACCAAAAAAATGTAATTTCTTTTATTATAGGATGAAATGCAAGCTGTTTTTTTTAACAGTAAGAAAATATAATCTCGTTACATGCTACGGATCATTCGAGAAAAACTAGAGAATCGAACAGCTTCATGCAAACACTGTCAAACGAAGGAACGTGAAAAACGCAAAGACGACATCGCAAATTGTTTTTCATCCCTAGCCGGTAAATGCAATAGAGTTTTCGATGAATATACCCTTTATCATGGTCTTAAAATGGCACATTTGACGTTGTCAAAAAATCTAACAAGACGCACGCATGCGTACTGAAAAATAATTCCAATTTCAGTCTTCAGACAGCCAGGGCTCTCATAGTCACGAGCAATGCACGATAGGAAATCGTGCGCGGCGCGTCATCACGAGACGGTAATTGCTTTAGTTATCTCAGCATAAATATTCAATTCATAACGGAAACCAGCGTCTTTGTGGTTGATTTTGTGACCAGGTCATTACAGTCGCGCATGCGTTTTGATAAACTTCCATTTGGAATTAACTCCATCAATTCTTACGTTTGTAAATTACTGAATACAAAGTATCCTTGAAACAGTGTGTCAATTTGGGTCATAACTACTGGGTTTCGATCTAAAAAAAACGAAACAAAAAAAACAACATTTCAATTTCTATCTCGGGGTTCGAATAAAGTTGACATGTAGAACCTGTTGATTCAGGGAGGGGTTTTCGCATAAGATACGCATGGCATCCTTCACTTTAAGATGAAAAGTGGGGCTAACCGAAATAATTAAATATTTTAAGGTAATTACTGGATTAAAGAGAACGACATTTCTCAGAGCCTTGTATGCCTTGTAGGAGTTGAAAAAAGGAGCGTGAGTCTCTAACTGCAATCTCATCGCAGAGTCCGCTCTTTTCTTTTGGTCAGCAGCAAGAACATGGACTCTCGCCACTTCCAAGGTAGAAATTCCGCAACTTACGAACTTCCGTCTCGTCTGCGCACGCTCAGAATTTTGAAACAACAGTGGTTGTCAACGGTTACAATAATAGACCTTCACTACGATCGACTGCGCCTAAATTGAAAGTGACCAGAGTCGATCCGTGTTCTTTGTCCTAATCAAAAGAAAAGAAGACTCTGGGGACGAGATTGCTCTAACTCTAATTCCAAGATAGGTGTTCACAAACGCGTGAGGAAATTGTTCAGATATTTAGCAGCACAGACTGATCAAGAAAATTAGTATACTGCAGCTAAATGTTCTGAAAATCCCACTTAAGTGAGCACATAACAGGGTTATGGGCTCCTGTCATATAGCCAACTTTTTTTCCCATCCTCCATCCCAACCCTCTCCTCCCTACAATAAAACAATATCCGATCAGGGGCTAACCCAATCAGAGAAACAATGACTAACAAAAGCTTCAAATTATTGAATTTAAGAACGTGCTCAAATCACAAGTTCATGTCAACTACATCTTGTCATCGTTTCTTCGTCAAAAGGAAACCTTGAATCGAAGGCAAATACGAAAAAAATCTTCAGACAGCCAAAGCTGTCACTATCACGAGCGGTGCACGGGACGAAATCATGCATGGCACATCATCGTGAAACCGGAAATAACTGGGTAAACTTCAATTCATGATTGAAACCAGCCATTTCGTGGTTTTGCAGATCTCTTTGTTACAGGCGCGAATACGTTTCGTTAAACTTCCATTTGGAATCAGCTTGATAAGGATCCCATAACTAGGAGCGAACAACAGCTCCATACAAGAGTAAATTAGATAAGAGTGTTGATCTATTACTTTGCGGTCTTGCCCCAGCACAATCACAAATTGATTTCATTTTAGATACACTTTGCGCCGAAAGAAACAAAGGGCGTCCAATTTCAACCAATCATAAGAAGCCATGTCACGCGTGACTGCTTCTGCCATTTTTTTTCAGGGACATGACAACTGATTTTCGCGGGAATGAGTATTCTAAAAATAGACTCATTTGTGACCGTGCTTCGGATCCCCACCCATGCCATAACAAGACTCTTGTCTAATTCACTCTTGCACTATATTCCTGTCACGGCGTTTTCACAGATCGATCTATTTTTAGATTGAATGGCGTTTTTCTTCCCTAGCTGACAGATGCAATACATATTTTTGGATAAATACACCCTTCATTGTCTTAAAATGACTTATTTGTGGTTGTCAAAAATCTTACAACAGACGCGTATGCGTACGGAAAAATGTAATTTCCAATATGCGTTCGAGGGTTAGAGCTTAGTTGACAAATTAAAGCTATACTGAAACTGTTGATTGAAGGGGTTTTCCCAAAAGAAGCGGATGGCTTCTTTAAACTTAAGATGAAAAGTGGTGCTAGAACAAAAACTTTAATTCTTATCAAGGAGTTTTTACCATTTGTAAACAAAAACCGAAAATTCTGGCTGGAAATTCAAATGGTACAGCTCATTCCACCGGAAAGTTTCCGAAAAAGATGGAAATCCTCAGACGTATCCCTCTTTTCCTGTTCCAACCGGAATGACCGGAAAAATCCTGTACTATTTGTAAACTCCCACTCGACCCGGAACACCTCTTTTCCCGCCTTTCGTCACTGCAGCCGCCATTTTGATTTCTTATTGTTTTCTCCCAGCCACGGGAGACTGGGGCCTGGGGAAATGCCATACCGGGAAAATCCTGTACCGTTACGAGCGTTCCATTCCAGAGTTTTGAAGCAAGCAACCGTGGACAATTTTCCTGTCGGTGTACGTTGGATCAGTGGCTTGATCTGATCGGCGTTATTTCAAATTGAGAAACTAAATGTTTTAAGCAAGAGCCGATACAACGTAGATTTGATTTGATTTGATTTTAGTGGTGTACTATATTTCGGCTGGCCAAACCAGCCTTCTTCATTGTACCTGAAATGGTAAATGCCCCAGTTGTTCACGAACACGTGGAAAACTATCTGGTATTGTGCGGGCCAGAGAGCAAGCGGCAAACAATGCACCTGAGAATTAGTACACTGCTGCTAAAAGGAGTCGCATCGTCTCCTGAAAACTCACCTAGATCATAGCTGATTTTGTCCCCTCTCCCACATAAACCTCCCAAATTCCTGTATTTAAAAAAAGGGTACTGAAATCACAATTTCAGATCGACTGCCATCTCGTGATCGTCTCTTAGATCACGGGCAAACGGGAAAAAATCTTCAGACAGCCAAGGCTCTCATAGTCACGAGCGATGCACGATGGGAAATCGTGCGCGGCGCGTCATCACGAGACAGTATTAACGTAGATAATACCAACATAAATATACAATTCATGACTGAAACCAGCTTCATTGTGGTTGATTCTGGCGATGTCATTACAGGCGCGCATGCGTTTTGATAGATTTCCATTTGGAATCAGCCTCATCAATTCTTACGTTTGCAAATCACTGAATACAAAAGTATTTTTGAAAAACTGTGTGGATTTGCATCATAACTACTGGGTTTTGGCCTTAAAAGACCAAAAAAATGTAATTTCTTTTATTATAGGATGAAATGCAAGCTGTTTTTTTTAACAGTAAGAAAATATAATCTCGTTACATGCTACGGATCATTCGAGAAAAACTAGAGAATCGAACAGCTTCATGCAAACACTGTCAAACGAAGGAACGTGAAAAACGCAAAGACGACATCGCAAATTGTTTTTCATCCCTAGCCGGTAAATGCAATAGAGTTTTCGATGAATATACCCTTTATCATGGTCTTAAAATGGCACATTTGACGTTGTCAAAAAATCTAACAAGACGCACGCATGCGTACTGAAAAATAATTCCAATTTCAGTCTTCAGACAGCCAGGGCTCTCATAGTCACGAGCAATGCACGATAGGAAATCGTGCGCGGCGCGTCATCACGAGACGGTAATTGCTTTAGTTATCTCAGCATAAATATTCAATTCATAACGGAAACCAGCGTCTTTGTGGTTGATTTTGTGACCAGGTCATTACAGTCGCGCATGCGTTTTGATAAACTTCCATTTGGAATTAACTCCATCAATTCTTACGTTTGTAAATTACTGAATACAAAGTATCCTTGAAACAGTGTGTCAATTTGGGTCATAACTACTGGGTTTTGATCTAAAAAAACGAAACAAAAAAAACAACATTTCAATTTCTATCTCAAGGTTCGAATAAAGTTGACATGTAGAACCTGTTGATTCAGGGAGGGGTTTTCGCATAAGATACGCATGGCATCCTTCACTTTAAGATGAAAAGTGGGGCTAACCGAAATAATTAAATATTTTAAGGTAATTACTGGATTAAAGAGAACGACATTTCTCAGAGCCTTGTATGCCTTGTAGGAGTTGAAAAAAGGAGCGTGAGTCTCTAACTGCAATCTCATTGCAGAGTCCGCTCTTTTCTTTTGATCAGAACCAAGAACATGGACTCTGGCCACTTCCAAGGTAGAAATTCCACAACTTACGAACTTCCGTCTCGTCTGCGCACGCTCAGAATTTTGAAACAACAGTGGTTGTCAACGGTTACAATAATAGACCTTCACTACGATCGACTGCGCCTAAATTGAAAGTGACCAGAGTCGATCCGTGTTCTTTGTCCTAATCAAAAGAAAAGAAGACTCTGGGGACGAGATTGCTCTAACTCTAATTCCAAGATAGGTGTTCACAAACGCGTGAGGAAATTGTTCAGATATTTAGCAGCACAGACTGATCAAGAAAATTAGTATACTGCAGCTAAATGTTCTGAAAATCCCACTTAAGTGATCATATAACAGGGTTATGGGCTCCTGTCATATAGCCAATTTTTTTCCCATCCTCCATCCCAACCCTCCCCTCCCTACAATAAAACAATATCCGATCAGGGGCTAACCCAATCAGAGAAACAATGACTAACAAAAGCTTCAAATTATTGAATTTAAGAACGTGCTCAAATCACAAGTTCATGTCAACTACATCTTGTCATCGTTTCTTCGTCAAAAGGAAACCTTGAATCGAAGGCAAATACGAAAAAAATCTTCAGACAGCCAAAGCTGTCACTATCACGAGCGGTGCACGGGACGAAATCATGCATGGCACATCATCGTGAAACCGGAAATAACTGGGTAAACTTCAATTCATGATTGAAACCAGCCATTTCGTGGTTTTGCAGATCTCTTTGTTACAGGCGCGAATACGTTTCGTTAAACTTCCATTTGGAATCAGCTTGATAAGGATCCCATAACTAGGAGCGAACAACAGCTCCATACAAGAGTAAATTAGATAAGAGTGTTGATCTATTACTTTGCGTTCTTGCCCCAGCACAATCACAAATTGATTTCATTTTAGATACACTTTGCGCCGAAAGAAACAAAGGGCGTCCAATTTCAACCAATCATAAGAAGCCATGTCACGCGTGACTGCTTCTGCCATGTTTTTTCAGGGACATGACAACTGATTTTCGCGGGAATGAGTATTCTAAAAATAGACTCATTTGTGACCGTCCTTCGGATCCCCACCCATGCCATAACAACATTCTTGTCTAATTCACTCTTGCACTATATTCCTGTCACGGCGTTTTCACAGATCGATCTATTTTTAGATTGAATGGCGTTTTTCTTCCCTAGCTGACAGATGCAATACATCCATGGATATTTTTGGATAAATACACCCTTCATTGTCTTAAAATGACTTATTTGTGGTTGTCAAAAATCTTACAACAGACGCGTATGCGTACGGAAAATGTAATTTCCAATATGCGTTCGAGCTTAGTTGACAAATTAAAGTTATACTGAAACTGTTGATTGAAGGGGTTTTCCCAAAAGAAGCGGATGGGTTCTTTAAACTTAAGATGAAAAGTGGTGCTAGAACAAAAACTTTAATTCTTATCAAGGAGTTTTTACCATTTGTCAACAAAAACCGAAAATTCTGGCTGGAAATTTAAATGGTACAGCTCATTCCACCGGAAAGTTTCCGAGAAAGATGGAAATCCTCAGACGTATCCCTCTTTTCCTGTTCCAACCGGAATGACCGGAAAAATCCTGTACTATTTGTAAACTCCCACTCGACCCGGAACACCTCTTTTCCCGCCTTTCGTCACTGCAGCCGCCATTTTGATTTCTTATTGTTTTCTCCCAGCCACGGGAGACTGGGGCC
>NC_090888.1:3961636-3979136 GCF_036669925.1 Montipora capricornis | reverse complement strand
ACCACACAGTTCCTCCTAAACATACACTGTTCTGTTTGTCTGGGGTTTAGGAAAAAAGGACGGACTTTGAAACCCTGCTTGTCAGTTTCATTACTGTCTTCTCCTGGAGACCGTTTTAAACCTGCTACATTGTATTGTTTACTTTGACTTTGCTGGCTACATCAAAGTAGCTATTTGCACGTGTCTGTTGAAAGATATTTAGCCTTTCACCTTTGATAGTCTAGTGACAAGTAAATACCAGTTGTTGTTCTCTCTATTTTTGTGTAACTGACCATTTTTCTAAGAACTTTGAAAGAAAAAACTGGAAAAGATGTGCACAAGCAGAGATCAATGGCAACAGATGAAGCATGAAGCATTTTCTATCCAATTCTGCAATTTGGCCACAGATTGAGCCGACATGAGACAGATTTTAAACTTATAACAATTCAAGCTCAAGTTGGATTTAGCTTAAACAGTCCAGTTTCGAATCGGAATTGAAAGGAAAAAAGAACATTTTCTTATAGAGCGATGTCACGTTATTTTGGGAAAAGCTCTTGACCCGGTTTAATGAATCATTTTAAGATTTTGAGAAACGTGTTTTCACCACTAAGGCACGCGTTTTGTGTCTTTCTCAAAGATGCCGACGAACCCCAGTGTCGATCATGACAAAGTAATACGCTCGTCTGGACAGCGAAACAAGGGCCTCTATATGTCAGCCGATGTCTCCAACTTGCGCTGTCACCTCAGGTGTCACAGATTACCACTCTTTAGAGAGAAAACAATTAAATTGAATTAACAGTCGTAATCCATCAAACGTTAATATCTTGATGCGTTTGTGGATGGTGTTTGTCTTATCACTTTAATTGAAAGCTGGCCAATAAAAACTGTCAAAATGGACTCTTCATACATGTTTTTGAACTTTAAAAGCAGTCGACCTCTAAGTTTAGCTCCGGATCAAGGAACTTGTTCCCGAGAGTGAGGCCATGAGATCGCGTTTGATACAGGGATTAAGTAATGAAAAACCAGGATTTATCTGGCATTACGTGCATGAACGAAAATGTCATTTCAAAGCAAGAAAGAACAACGCCAAGATTCGGAAACCATTGCAAGCCGGTGGTCGGACAAAGGAGCTATCAACGGAAATGCTGAAAGTAATACGGTCTGGAAACCTGTGCATTAGCGGAAATGCACACGATGGTGTATTGGACAGAATATTTGCTTAATTGTGCTCAGTTTGAAGGCAGAGTTACTAACATTGCAAAAAAAGGTCCTTTTAAGCTTTCATACAGATATTGAAATTTGGATGGTTGCTGTGATAAAAATAGATTGCCGGTCTCAATCACGTGAAACTAACTAAACCAACATCATGACATATCAGGAATAAGTCGTGAAATTCCTCGAAAATGAACGAGATGACTCCAATCCCCTAGATAATTCAACGAAACAAAAGGAACTTTCGACATAGAGATGCTAAAGAACTGCTGCAAGTAAACAAGCAGAGATTAAGACACTTGGCTGAAGCCATCCGTTGCTATTTCCAAGTCAAATAGATTGTCATCGTTGATTGTAACATTTTAAATACGTATATCATGTCTATACATCGATATTGAATGAATCATTAAAAAGCGAAAAGAAGGAAAACGCTTTGCGAATTAACAATTTCTGACCAGTAAGTTTCTCACGAGATAACTAGCAAAAGTTCTGCGCACACACTCACTGTGCCGACGTAGGCGTTAACAAACTCGTGCAGCCTTCATTCACACTTGGCAACCCCAGCCTCGACTCAAACCGTTACAAAAAAACGAACTTGAGTTGTTTGAGGGTCAACATCCTTTTGGACTTACGAGGTAAAATCGGAAATCTATGGTCGAAATCGATGCACGAGAAAAGACTCCACTTTAAAAATACACCGTGATTGCATAAACTCAAGAACTGTGGCAACCGACTTAATTATATAAGTGAGCAAGGAAAAACTGAAAAAAGGCTCCAGAACTCACCGAACGCAAATAAAATTCTCTTTGTGCAAGTTAACTTATTCCTACCTTCCTTGCAAAATGTAGATCTACTTGCTTTTCTTTAGCCTTTTTGGAGCTCGAGCTTTTCGATGTTTCACGTGAGACGTCGTCTACAGAGAGCAAAGTACGATGCCTACTGGCCCTTTATATACGGTACCCAGACAAATCATACGTGATGACAGTGGCGTTCTTTGCGTGTTTACACGAGCACCGTAACTCCATTCGTTGATAAAATTAGAAGGGGCCGAACGGAGTGAACGCAATAGCAGTGGCGATATAAATGACTCTATTGTTGCTCGCCCACGTTTGTGTAAGGGTTTCGAGTGTGGTAAATGAGGCTTCGAATCATGAACCATGAATGATAACACTTAGTGCTTTACTGGTCATAAATCGCTCAATAGCCATGACAAGACGAACTTGTCTCATCCTCAATTGTACTACGTACGTAATCCGGCCAAGTATTGTCAATGTTTTCGTTGCCGGCTTGTCACGTTTTTTGCTTTCCAGTCCACAGACCAAGAGGTCAAATGTATTTGTGTAAAATTGCCCCCAAGACATTTGCACAATTCTATTTTGTCTTTGTTTGTTTGGCGCCATGGAAATCACTTACGGCTAATATTTGTTCACTTTACACGTATTACGTAGCAGCAGCTAGCTTCTGCAAGCTACAGCAACTAAATTTCGTCATTGCACGAAAAACTTGCAACAGTTTAGTCAATAACGAAATGCTTGAGGCATTCTTGTTTATACGGTTAGTACAAAGCCCGCTGATCATGTAGTCAGAGTTGCGTAAATTCTTGTATTAATTGCCGCGTCAACTTTGATATTGTCCCTTAAAAACCCACAAAAGTTTACACGTCAAAAGCGTTCTTGACTTTTTTCCTCAAAATGAGAAACGGATGGGCAATTTTAAAAATAGTCGAACTCACGTCGAAAGGTCAGGAAAATAAGTCACGCTAATTTGAACGACATAAACAAGCTACATCATGAAGATCATTTACATGCTCACTAGACCATCGTCAGCGGGAAAACGAAGAGAACAACAAAGGAGAGTCTACAGATTATACGGCGGCAGCACGTACAACTTTTTCCTTGGTTCGTGGTTTCGGAGAGCGTACAAATGTTTTGATATTTTCCTGTGGCAAGTGCGGTCACGAAATTTGGGAAAGTTCTGCTGGATTTGGAAAAGCGAGACACGTATTATCCACCTTGTTGACCCAGGATCGTATCACGGTTTTCGGCTCTAATCGAAAATTTAGAATATTTCATTGCGGGTGGCAAAAAGCGTGTGAGATTTTAATAGCTTCAGCTAAAAAAAAAAAAAAAAAGAAAAATACACAGAAAAACAATTCGTCATGTAATCTCGATAAAAAGCACAACGTTAACCTTCATCTTGAATTGAGATGATATCCCATTCAAAATCCTAGATTTAAGGTCATGAATTAATATTACGTAATATTGAGTTTATTGACTTAACAGACATACAACATAAGCCTCTTGACCGTCTCTGGAACCAAATATATTTTGATCGGTCGTGAAGATATTGTCATGGCCTGTGATATTCCTAAGCACGTACTTGCTTTGCTTTTTTCGCAGACAGGCAAAACAGGGTTCTTTTTTAACCCGTTTCAGAGCTGACACGTATGTCAGAGTGTCGGAAATGAGTTTTCATTTGCTTTAGGATCGCCAAGTTGGTCCTTTTGTCGGACTTGGAACGAAAAAGCCGCTCTGATTCTCGAGTCTGACCGTTTTTCTTTTGTTTTATTATTTTTTTTCAGCCGAGGCTCCGCGTTGTAGTCCTAGAGACATTGTGTTGTGGCACGTCTTTTCATAGCTATCTTTCCCGCTCTTTCCAAAACAACAACGCTGAATGACCAAATCTAAGGTCTTGACGACAACTTGAGCTAGACTGATTCAATCCTTTATCTGGGGGTTTCTTAACGGGATCAATTGGGATGGAATGTCCGCTGGCGTCTTTTAAAACATCCCGCTCTAATGAAAACGAAGACGTGGTGGAATCATGGAAGATGAGATATATGCCCCTACACTCCCCTGCCCCACAGCGAAATAAAAGGATTAAACTTCGGTGGCTCGAAACCTCGACGAACTTTAACGGGAGACCATCACATTTCGATGCGTGAAGTCATGGATTTCAATCACAGAAGAACCCAGTGCAACACCAAGGGTCTTGCTAGCTGTTGAATTTGAGCTTTCGTATCTGCAAATAATCAGACTTTCCAGTCTTCCCGCGGGATAAAATAAGAATATAAGCCGTACCCTGTATGACATAACAGCTGACCATAAACCGTAGTAGTTCTAGTTAGAAGTTAAATCTAAGAGCCCATGCAGTTTTCACAGCGAACCGGGTATTTTCGGTAAAACTTATGTGTATAAATTCACATAGAAAATGCACCAATCCATTGAAATAATGAAAAAAATAGTCAGGTATTACAAAGTTTAAGATTATTAGTTTAAGAACAAAGCCAAATGCGACCTTGAATATCTTCCTAACGCCCCTCTGCACGCCAGTAAATTTTGCAGGACAAGCGCTTGTGTGAACTGACAAAGCCAAGTGAGTCACTTAATAGAACAAGGTCACGTGACGTCGTTCCGTAAATTTAGCAAAGTACGGAAGACGTAAGGACAAGAGCCGCGCTTCCTTCTTGGCTCTGGTTATGAATTTCTAAATCACGATATGAGAATAAAGGGTGCCAGGCGTAAATTAATCAAATCGTAAGCACAGAGAAAGAAAGAAGGTAATTGGGTCATCAAGTAAGTAGGACGGTACACATTCCGACTGATCACGTTATCATTCATTGGTATTTCACCAATTTAGAGATAAAACCATCGCGTTTTCTGTTTATTAATTGAGGCGAGACGCCCTCACGTATGCAATTGAGGTTCCAAGACGAGGCATTTTTGTGATTTTTTCCTACTTGTAATTTCAACTTAACGTGATCATATTTACATACAACCTTGATGAATCATCGTCCAAACACCTTCGTCAGATGGCGTTTTTTTATAGTGTTGAGTGTAGTAAAAAAGCACGTTTACACGTAGTGATATTTCTTAGAGGTTACGCTCTCACAACAAAGTGGAAATGTCTTCAAATGTCCCGAATTAATTTTCCAAAGCGTTGCACACGGACACTGATGATTTGATATACCTTCTATCACTTGGGTTTCATTAAACTCTTTTCTGTTTAATTGAAATTATGAGTTGCTTTTTATACAAAGCCCATGCAACAAACTCAAAGTTTTCAATATCAAGGAAGTAGACAACTGCACCACTGTGTGCAGAGAGTGAGGATTGTATACGGAACATTTGGCACATGCCAATCTAGTTATGTAACAATGTGGCCGTACTCTCTCTACCTTTATGGATTAGGGTGTTTCCATAGTGTTGTCGATATGCGAGTCAGCTCGATTTTCGCCTAAGACT
The DNA here is from genome assembly GCF_036669925.1 of Montipora capricornis. Classification (NCBI taxonomy): domain Eukaryota; kingdom Metazoa; phylum Cnidaria; class Anthozoa; order Scleractinia; family Acroporidae; genus Montipora; species Montipora capricornis. The sequence goes on along the minus strand of NC_090888.1, from coordinate 3,973,701 downwards.
GGAAGTACAATTTTGTTTTAATTTCCGGGACCTAGTTTGTCTCCCTGGGAAAATACTAGAGGCTGTATATTACTCGATTTGCAAAAGCTCAACTATTGTAACTGGGAAAGCCCTAAGCAAAATAAGCCTTCGGATTAATCCTATGCTGTCTTCATTTTTGGCCCATATATAAAACTTGGTGGCTCAGAATATTGATTGCACTGAAAGCTGAAACTCAATCCATGGTAAATAAACAATAAAATAGTATCACTTATTTTAGAGTTTCGTGAGGGATTTGCTGAACCGTACGTGCGCATGAAATACTATTGTATTACTGTTACTTGTTCGGCATAGTATCACGGAATCTGAAAGCCGATTTGCGTGCTATAAACGGCGAGTTCCGAAAAAGGCAGCGTTTTGAAATAAACAAACAAACTTACAAAGATAACAGCATTGGATATGCAATCCAGAGACGAATACTCGTTCGTTTCTCTAAAAGAATTAGCATCGTGGTCGTTCTCCTTTAAATTTAATTTCTACAAGGCAAGTAAAAACTTTGCATATTGATGAGCATCTATCAGAAGTGTCGGAGGAAATCGGAGTTTTTCAGTAAGGCGTGGTGCACTTTCTCCTTTTTTATTCCAACAAATAATATAAATAAAGGCAGAAAGGAGAATACACAAAGAACACAAACCAAAGCGGAACTATGCAAGATGTGTAGTCTTTGATTTTACAATAACACTGAATCGTACGGACTTTTTTCCCCCTGGAAATCAATGCAGCTTTCCCTAAGAATTGCACAAATTTACTGACAAACCAAACACTTAATCGCTAGCTGCAGACTCTGGGTCACCAGGCGACATTTCCGGCTTTTAAGGAAAGCAACCTGTTCCAGCTGGAAGAGCTGGTAATTCAAAAGTATGGCTTACTTGCATCTGCAACAACAAACCAGGATGGTTTGGCGTCTGGGCCTACAATTCCTAAAAAAGGGATCATATTTCGTGTGATTAACTCAACCTTTTCGAGGGCAAAAGCTTTCTTTAGGTTATTTATCAGTAATGCTACAAAGCGTGCTCCACATCCCCAGTTCACGCACGTGGCACGCTCTCCTGACATCGAATGATTTTTGTTCTTTGCTTAAATTATTTGCGAGTGAACGCAAAAAGTAATCCTGCAGCACCTCTTTGAAATTTCAAATCCTAGTTTGGTTACAAAAGGTACTCTGGAGATTTTGTTCTTCTACATGGTCTGTTTGTAACCGAAGCTTTCTCTAAATCAGCGAAGCTGACGATCGAACATTACTAATACAGTCCGTTTTTTTTTTCAATCAAAGTGTTTTTTCATCATTTAGTATTTTTGTTTGCAAAACGAAAGCGTGTAAATGCAAAAAGAATTAGTTTAATGCCCCAATCAGCGTCTTCTTCCACACAGCACTTCCTTAAGATTGAAGAAGAACAATGGATCGCGCGCAAGTTACCTTGAACCTTGGAACTCGACGGTTACTATAAATAAATAGATAAAAGTTAGTGTGACCCGAACACGTGGACAAGACACTCCGTTCCGTGACAGCACACTGACTTAAGATTTATCCAAAAGCCGGCTGGTATGCTAGCCACACCCGAAAAAAAACGCTTTCTTCTATTCGAAACATCGGGGCAACGGATCAGTTCTGAAAAATTTCAAGCAGAAACTGGAATAAGCATGAATAGGAAATGGAGAAATGTCATTGGTGTTAACCGTCGCGTCAGCCTTAAGACGTTAAAATGCGAAAGCTACCGTAATGAGAGTTAGTCAAAAGTAAATTTATAGATATTACTGTAACTGATAAAGGAGATATTTCGGTAAAAATGTATACGTAAAAGCTTTGCTTTTTGTGGAAGTGCACTTATCTATCAAGCTAGTTTACGTTCACTCCACCTTTAATGATCTGAAAGAAACAATGGCCCTTATCGATTATCACGGTTAGTTTTTCTCATTTGCATTACAATATAGTTTAGCATGTATGTAAGGCAATTTCGGGCTATTTTTTTTAACCCGAAATTGCTTCGCATCCACATTAGATTACATTTTAATGCAAATGAGAAAAACTAAGAACCCCAGCTGGCAGCATAATTATATAGAGGGGACTGCTTTTGAAGCTCGACAAACATCAGAGGAGCATACAAAGATGCTAAGATTTAGGTTGGAAAGTCCACGACCGTGCACAATGCGTTTGTTTTGCGCTTATACACTATGCATGAATTGGGTGACCAACACGTTTCTATTGGTTAGTTCCTCAGTACGGAGTAAACAACCATTGTGTTTTGTGCACCGTCATGGCCAAAAAAGAGAAGAAAAACATAAAACAAAGAAATCTGTCGGGTTTCATAACCATTCCCCTCTATTAACTATGCTGGCAGGAGGCAACCTGTTGGCTATTTATAAAGTGTGGTGGGAGAATTAGAAGAAATGGCCTTTTGAAAAGTTTATTGTAGGACCCTTTTACATCACGGCCCATCTGGAGCCGGCACACCGAGTCTCCAGTCTCCCGACTATTCGGCTCAAATATGCTGTTGGGGGCTAAGAGCTCCGCCACCTATATGATAGGTTTTATGGCTCATAACCAGAACTATGAAGAGTGAATTGACAAAAAATCAGACAAAAGATTTATACTAGAAGCTGCGAATGCAAATTAAACCCATCACTAGAAGACATGCACAGTGTTATGTAAGACTACTCGGTAGCCCCGCGCGTTCGCAGGTGACAGTAATGTCTGTAAGCTTTGAATGCGACAGCAATATTCACCCCGGCCGCCATTCTGGGTTATTGTGAATGCATTGCCCAAAGCGCCTCGGTTTTTGCCAAAAAAAGACTATATATTCACATACCATTCCAATACCATACCATAAAGCTCTTTGGAAAAATACGACAAAATTTGTCTGTTGTTCAGCATACGAAACGTCGTGTTTACGAGATGCGATAGTTTACCGTTTTTATCATCGCTGTTTGTGCTCTATTTCTATCCAAGCTACGATGGCCAAGCAACAGGAGTTTATAGAACACGCAAGTTAAGATGATGGCAATCGCGGTAGAGTGAGTCACAGGAAATGCAATGCAAGGAAGCTTGACAAAGAATACGCGCTTAGAGGGAATCGAAACCAGGCTACCATGCCATTATAATATTTGCATCTGATGTCACTCAGTTCTGCCAATGTTGGTGTATGAGAATCGATGCAGTAACATGTCTTTTGGGAATTTGACTTATTATTATGCAAAACGTCTGGGGCCGTTCTCTATTGTTTTGTACACCAACATGGCTGTCTCATCATGTGGATGCAAACCTAGAATATTCAGTGACGCAAAGACAACTCCTCGGCTTTCAAGTGACGTCACGGAAGCGGCGGCCATCTTGTTTTGAGCCATCAAAATTAAACTCCATTGTTATGCTAACATTCTATTCCACATTTTTATAGAGCAATGTAGGATGTATTTTCTTAAAATAGATGGTTTGCAACCAATTTTTAGAGACACAGATAACAATGATGTAATACACAATTTCTGTTGGACGAACAAAAGGAGCCAAAGAGAGATACCTACATGGCGGAAAAGTCATCGTTTCTGTATCGAACGATGATGCAAAGGGACACTTGATCCAATCTTGAGCTAACAATTGCCATCACAAGCTTTTTTATCCACACATTTAAGAGAATTTTACAATGCGATATGATCATGGGAAACCTAGACAAAATTAGACGTTATTCTTCCACGTTTAGTTCAATCGAAGGCAACCCAATATAACAGTCTCGGAAGCAGTGATCGTTCAGCAAACCTACGGTATTGGTCACCTTTGTAAATTGTCATTGGGTTTCTCCGCAAACTTGAGCGTTCTTCACTTTTGACACCAGAGTTATTTAATATGTATCTAAATGCTTTTTTGTGTGTGTTAGTGACAGTCAGTCTATCTACCTGTTTGTCATATTAAGAGGCAGTATAAAGAAAGTCTGATACTGTTTAGGAAAGCGAGCGTCTTTGCGGATCTGCAGACGGGTGACTAGTGTGACTAGGGGAATAGAGTTTTCCTAGGGCACTTCAGTTGAGTGTGACATTGGAGATCGACCTTTAGTTGTCAGAGAACTCTAAAAATCACGTATCAGACTACGGCATACATCAGTTCTTTACAGGTGATGCAATTAGGCTCATGGAGTCCGAGAAGACTGTAGACTCAGTAACCATTGCAAATTATTGCAAATGTCACGTCATGTCACTTCAAAGGAAAAGAATTTACGGCTTGTTCCACTTCCCGCACTCAAGGTGGTAGTTAAAATGAGACAAGTTAAGACCCACCGGGTTTCAAAGAAATTATGGCACTCCTATGAAACGACATTTAAGTAACGGCTCCAGCATTTCGTAGGCCCTTGTTCAGAGTAAATACGTCCCACTCATTTCTGTGTTTATATAGCGTGGTTTTTTGGGTGAAGTGAAAAGGGAGAAAGCGACTGTCACAGCGACAGCCTAAGCGGGGCAGTTTAGTACCATTCCTCTAATGATGACGATGGGATCATTTGAGATCATTTGAGCAATGATAACTAATGATCTCGTTAAATTTGTCAATAACTTGCTAATATTAGGCCTGCCAGGTATACCTTGCTAATATTAGGAAGATAAAAAAGATAATGAATAGACTTTTTATATTCGAATAGGGATACCCAAAATCTAGTTTTTTCACTTTAATTAACTCAATTGAATTTTTCTCTCGAAGAAAATAAGTACTGAATACGGATAACTACTGAAAATAAGTACTGAAATGTACTGAAAATGTACCCCTCTTACCAACTATCCTGCTGTGTGACTTCCAAAATCTTGCGGAGCAGACGGAAAAAGTAACTTCGCTGCTAAATACGCCTGATCGGCGGTAACTTATGCTCTGAATAATGGTTTAGGATGCTCATTGCAGAATTTAAAAGATATTTACTCTCTTGAAGTCCTCCTATAGTAATTCACATGCAGACAACCGCAAAGCAAAGCCATTGACCAAGATCACAAGGTGTAAACACTTATGTAAAGACAATAGTATCTGGGGATTCCGTTGTCATGCAATCTTTGAAATCTAGCCTAAGTTTCTTTAATGTTCTCGCCAAAGATGTCTGGTGAGGTAAGACTATCTGATCAAAACGTTTTATAGTTGGTGTTGTCCAACTTTAAGCCACTGACTTCCCTTAAATTTTAGTCGCTATTGAAAACACTTGACTCGTTTCTGCCCACGCAATGCTCGGCTAATAAAAGTACTGGGTTGGTCTTGGCATCTCCATCGGAGTTTCCGGCGTCGAGTGGTGAATTCGAATTCAGACGGCTGTAAGGGAATGAAAACACTTCATTCAACCAGCGAGTTTGATTTCACTTTCAACTCACATATATTAACATGGGAAAAATAACTTTAATTTACGAATGAACGGCTTTAAGAGTTAATTTATATCAATTTTTGGCTGTTTTCTCTCTCTGCGACAATCCCTTAAAAAAGAAACAAAGGAAAAACAAATTATGTGATTAATATAGTTTCGAGTTTGAAAGCAAAGGCGAATGTTACTGCGGTATCCGGATGAGGGTAGGTCGCATTGAAATAGTCGAGTGTCGGATAAATTGTACGGTCTTCGGTGGGTTATTGAAGCGCTAAAAATATTTCTTTTGATGCCTGCAATTGCAAGTACTTGCGGTTAGAGATTCGTAAATCATTGTATCCAGCTATTATTCCAATTCGTTTTCCTGCCATAAAAGCTTTGCGAAACACGCATTTGTGTGGCGAAAAAACTGTTGTTGATGGCTTCTAATAACAACATTGAACAGATATAGATTTGGCATTACAGCGCCTTTCCCGTGCCCAGCTTTCATTCGGCAAATCATACAATTTACTTCAACACTGCCAACTTGAAAACCAGAATTGACGTTGAAATGTTCTGCTGCCAACCTTCTCCAGTGGGCCACTCATCGACGGTAATGTTAGACCTCACTTTCCAGCGTGCAACGTCATCATGCTAATTTAGGTTATAAAAGCCTACACTGACCACTCCTAAGTCGATAGTCGATATGTCGTATATCTCTAGGAAACGATTCTCAACTATTCCCTATAGTAGACTGAACTGTTGGTTTCATCAAAACGGATAATCTTTGGAAAGTAGATGGTTTGGGTGTCGCCCAAAACAGCCTTCCAATGATTGAATAGCCCCGCAGGAACTTGTGACAATGAATTTGAACGGTCATTTCGATAACTATAGATTAAATAATAAAAGACAGTGAAAAGATACTTCGAAAGAACTGAGAATAGTGGCGTCGAGAGTTTTCCTGGGAACTACCTCTTTTCATGATATTGCAATCGCCAACTGCCAATTGACTCTTGACTCAAGGAAAAGTGATTGGTGATTATCATCTTCGAAAATATTTTGAATGAATGTTACATACAAAGACACTTTATGATGTAAATGTGAACAAGACGTCAACAAACGCCATAACCAACATTTGCTGGGATGCTGGGAAGAAATAATCCGGGGGGGGGGGGGGTACATCCTTATAAGGGCTTAATGGGGACGTGCGGCCAGCCAGGGTATGTTTTTCGGGATTTTTGTCTTCATCAGGGTATCGATTTATCAATTTTTGTCTTAAACTGGGTTAAATGTCTTAAACAGGGTATCAAAGATTGGAATTCTGTCTTAAACAGAGTAGGAAAATCAGCGATATTTGTCTTAAACGGGGTCAGGGTATGAGGGCCGTGCCGCACCTCCCCACCCAGGGATATATCGAGTCCCCCCCCCTCCTCCAGTAGGCCGACAATACCCGGTTCAACAAAGATTACGCTTGCCGCTATGATTATGGAAATCACTTCAGGTATCTCTGGGACTTTAGGAAGCAAGGGAGCAATGCCAATTTCGATAAAGGTTTTGGGACCTATTTGAATGAGACTAAATAATTTTTGCCGGTACGTTTCTGAAGCTTAAAGCCAATTATATGAAACTCAATAGTGTTTTAATTGTATACAATTCTTAAAACAAAACTCTCAAATTCTTGAACGTCTGTCGTGTTACACTAAACGAGTCTAAGTGTTATAGATAAATAACGCTCAGAGCGCCAAGTAAACAATCTGCAGTGGTTCCGTGGTCCACCCGGCACGCCTTACAAATAGCTACGCAATTGTAACTGGCTGCCGCATAAAATTTTTTAGTGTACGTGCCTGTCGCTAAAGCCAGTTTTATATGGAAGGCACGATATCTTTAGACCGGGAAATTGTACCGTGTTTTTTTTCCTGAGGACAAACTATTTTTGTTGGACGTTTGCAATAGTGCACTTAAAAGAGAAACATTTTGTCATCAAGGAATTCAGTATTAGCCCTCTGAGTCCATATACTCAACTTCCCCATAAATTTGATCATTACATCAGAATTTGTGACGCCATAGACTTGTTCTATGATTTCATAGTTCGTGAATAGTTAGCTACAACATACCTAATTACTTTGTGGGTTTATATCCCAGCTGTTGCAGACGCTGTCAAATGTTTAACGACTTCCTGTTTCAGGAGAGCTCGTTGAGAGAGCATGTATGCAAACTAGCTAGGAAACGTTCTTTCCCACAATTATCTGTGCGCTACGCAGTTGTGTATTAACAATGTACTTTGAAAACATCACCCTGACTGTTTTGTTATTCAGAGTAAGCATTGCAGAATTTTGGTGAACATCTTAAGTCGAACATTTCAGATAAAATGCTTAAGACGAAGTATGAGTGACTGATAGAAAGCGGTTGTTTCTAACTGGGATAACTGGAAAAATTATTTTAGGGATAAGGGATAACTGACGAAATAATTATTGGGATAAGGGTAACCGAGGTAGTTTTAGGGATGGTAAAAAGTAGCTTTGATTTCTCAATTATCATGCTTTTGGTCGCTTTTGCGCGGCATTTACATCACTGGTGACTGGTAATGAACAGTAACGGTTCATTTGTCAGTCCAATTACTCAAGGAAGTTGTCCAAGATTTGCTCCCAGGCCTTTAAATTCCGGGTCAACTCGCTTGTTTCCTGGGTGAAACTGTAGAGTTTTCGTATGATTATGCAGGATCATGCAGTACTAGGTTATCTGTTCAGTAAAAATCGGGTCGCTTTACCCCTTAAAATTCCCACTTATTGTTAAATTTCAAAGATAAGTAATTTTAGGGATAACAGTCTCAGTTATTTTACGGATAAGGGATGACTACAAATCCCCTAACTGGGTTTTTGAATTCCAAGAGGTCTCAGTATCTTTTCAGCCAGGTGGGAAAATCATTCGACCCATTTTGCAGTGGAGAATGAATTGGGCCACTCACGTTTTGTTTAATACTAAGCCACTTATCAGATACAAGTGCTCAAAGATAAGGAAAACAATACAGTTTCAATGATTATCTCACCCGGCACTATCATTCCCAGTTCTAGCAACCAAACATTTTTTGATTCCTTAGAACAATCAATGTTTTAGGGAGGTTGGGTATTTCTATTTCAAAATTTTCAGAAAATTCATCTTCTATGGACCGTGAAAAGTGAAACGTGTAAATGGCTATTTCAACAGAGATTGTTGATAATGAAGACTTTCGAACTTTATTTGGTTCTATACAGCTTAGCATACGTGCTCTCCGTGGGGAGACTCTTGGTCAAACGTTGGTTTCTATGGAGAAGGGGAGGGGGAGACCGGAATTCCCAGGGGAAAAAGCCCGTCAGAACAGTACAGAGAACGAACTATCGACCGAACGGCACTGAAGCCACAACGAAGCTTGAAAAAAAATCTAGTTCAAGCCTGCCGTATATCATTAATCTCACCACAGAAGTAAAGCTGATTAGTCGACCCTCGGTGTCACGATTAAAACTGCATTCCCTCTAATGAGGAAAACCATCCCAGTAAATTCTTAAGAGTACTTAAAATACACTAACATTGATAACCTTTCGTAGGCAAATGAACTAACTGCACAGTCCTTGAATCGATAGCAATAGCTTTCCGCTTGAAAAAGAAACTATAACTGGAAGCTAGATAAGAAATTAGCTACCCTATTGCGAAAGATACCCTCAGCTCCAGCTAGAACTTGGGTCAACTCAGTCTTGCTCGAGTGCTCGGAATTTGTCAAAATATTCCGGCCCGTCATTTTCAAAAGCTGGCAAGCGAACGTGCTGAGGCTTAAGTTTGCCGCACCACGTACGGAAAACATTAGTCCGAGACATCACGTGCAAGTAATTGTTGCCACGGGGCTTAGGCCGGCGAAATCGTTTATTTTTCTTCCAAGAAAACGGTCTTATTTTACAAGCCTTCTTTTCTAAAAGGTACCGGAAAAGTCAGTGACTTTGATAAGGCGTAAGTGTTTTCCGTAGGACTGGATATCCCGCCGTTTTGGCTGCCCAGTGTTTAAAGCGTATCTTATGAGATTGTTTCAACGCTGTTCTGTTGTTTTGCCAAACGACTGACAAACATGCCGAGGCAATGATCCGTGTACCTCTGTTTATAATTATCGCATATGACCGTTGGAATGGACTATGATATTATTTTTTCTAGTAATATCTATAGGATATAGATATCAAATAGATCTTTGTAGGAAAAGTGAAATTTTGGAACATCCTTTTGACAATGAAATCCGTGAAACTGGAAAAAAAAACTAAAATGTTAAAGTATTATTATTATTATTTTCATCCTTCCCTTGCGTAAGCGACAAATGGCATCATAATTTTTTAGGTCCCCTCAAATTTCAATTATCTTTCATCATTTGTTTTACCTTTTTCAGACTAGAATAGCGTGATCGGTCTCCCCATTTAAATAACCCTTGAGTCGCCGGGCCAAGGTCAAAAATTGCTGCAAAGTGCCGTCTACAAGGTGAAAAACAAACTTCTTTAGATACTTGAGGATTGAGACACGTGCCCTGTGGCAAGCTGGAGATTTGTTCAGCGTGGACCCACACCCCTTATTCCCAGAACAAAATCTTTCAATGTTACTTAACAGCGCGGAAAACAATTTGGTTCCAACCTCACGGCTTGTTGCCTCTAACTCCAGCTAAGTGCAGTGAATATTGTTTACGCTAAGGTCATGCAAGATATACTTTTAAAACGAAACGTGTTGCTTTCAAACGGGCAGTAATATTTAATAGTTTTTCTTTAACAAACGCTCGGCGTTTGTTTCTTTGATTAGGACCGTGAGGATTTGATTAAGCGAGTAGAGAATCGTGCCAGAAACATGCAACATTTTCTCAAATCAGAACTATCTCCTTCTCCTTTATCCTTGAATTCGATATACAAATCCGAGATTTTCTGGACCATCAAATATTATATGATGATTCTTTTCATCTTTCAGTTTTGGTAAAATTAATTATATTAAGGAAGGAGTTCGGGTTCCAAAGTCCACTGATAAGCAATGAAACTTGGACCTATTGAATTGCACAGCAAGAAGACACTTGGTCCTTTCCGCAATAAATCGCAAAACTCGCATAAATTGCTAGACTTATTGCAAACAGAGTGTATGAACTGATGGTGTACTCGATATTAAAATATAGAGTTCATTGAACGGAATTGTCATGCACTACCTTAAGTTGGGGACAGTGTCACAGTTGAACACACTTGATCCTGAGAGTTTTGCAAGTTCTTGATCCTGCGAAGGATTTCAAGCATATCAAGGTGGATAAGAATATTGTAATACCAATTTTGTCGTCAATATACTCCAACATATTCCATAATCAAAGTAAGATAGCTCGGTTTCTGTTTTCTTCTTCAGGCAGAAATGTTTGAACTTTAAATTTTGACTCAGTACTTCATTCATTTCCACAGAAATCCGACTAGGCTGCGCCGGTTTCTCGCTTACCAATGTATTAGAAATCTCTAAGTCATTTGAGGGCACTTTCCTTTTGTCAGAACTGGCCGGTCAAACCCCTCAGTTTGCAAAGAAAATGTAACAATTTGAAGGAACACTTGCATGCTAATCCCTCGAATTCTTCTGGAGGAGTATGTATATCCCTCGAAGTGAGTTAATTTGAAGGCGTTGAAAGTTAGTCCTTCTAAAGGCTCGGTCTGACCGGTCAGTTCTCACGGTCGAATGGAAAGCGTTCTAAGTCGTCTTCGGCAGTTCTCACAATCAGTCTCGGACTCGCCGCTTTGTTGATCAAGTTAAATGCTGATGAAGGTTGCCTTTGAAGGCCCTAGAAAAACTATTTCAACTTTGGTGACATGCATATTTTCCACTGCGGGTCTGTCGTTAACTTCCCAGCTTTGGGTTTCAGATTTTCTCAAATAGCCCAGAGGACTTAGTTGCTATTAGCTAGAAGGCGTTTTTACTGAATTCAAAATGTAACCATTCAAATTTACAAAGGGAGGCAATCGGGCCACTGAGCTGTATCTTCAGGAGCAAAGATGGCACAGTCGGACGGTTGGTGCGCGGCCCTTGTGCCAGAGATCCCGAGTCCGAACATGTGAGATCCGAGAGACCAGATCTCACATCCTTGTTTCGACTTCTTTTCTTTTTGTGTAGCTTAAGTTAGCAATGGTGGAGAGGGGGAGTAAAATGAGCGCCCCGTTGACTCGACCTTTGGTTTGTCAGTTGAATTACTGTTACGTTACGAGTTATCGACGCAAGCTAAATATGGTTACCGTTTGCTTTACTTTACTTTCCACAGCACTGTTTAAGTCTATCATTTTCCAGCTTGGTACTTTCTTGCATTCGGAAGAAATCGTTTTCGGATTTTAGTCCTTGGGCTGTTCAGCGGAAGCGGCCACTGGGCAGCCCATAAGACGTTTGGATCGGAAATGCTTGTGTCATGCATGAAGGCAATAAATGTATGTGCAAAGTAAAACGAACATAGTTGAAAGATGGTAACTTACATCTTGCCATGGGGTACAAATCATACACTTATTTTATGTTTTTTCAAGTACAAGTGCCATGCAAGACTAACATCACGTAGTAGGAGACGCTCCGGCATTCGTTTTAAATTTGTACTTACTGCGTCGTAATTTTACAAAAGATTAGGAGAATTTATCATAGTTTTTAAGGATTGTAGGACTCGCCTGTTTCAAATTGGGCCATTTAGGAGACATTAGTTTTGCTGTGGGTACGGCCGTATTGTTTGTTTAT
>NC_090888.1:3949136-3954136 GCF_036669925.1 Montipora capricornis | reverse complement strand
CAATTTCCAAGAAAACAAATTCATTTTCACTGTCTAATGTTACAAATTCATCCATTTTGGAAAATCCCCAGTTTGGTAGGGTAGGTGGGTGTTGCTATGGTTCAGTATTGTGATAAATTCTGTGATTGGTGGATTAAGCTGTGTGCACTTAATATGATTGGCTGATGTAACTGGCCAATTACAGCCAATTGCAACTGTCCGATTACAACCATACACCATAATAAGTGAAAAATAAAGCAGTTAATGAACTAATCAAATTTGAGAAAATTGTAATGGTTAGGGTTTCACCTCAGGGCTCCGTTAGCACTATTGGTCGTCGTAATTTACCATCTTCTAGGACCTCTTAGGGGTTAAGGCGTGAGTGTTCTATTTCTTCAAAATCATCAAACACCATGATTTCTGGTGAGCGCTCGAAAGCCGATCTTCTCGTTGAAACATCAACAATACGTAAGCGCCAAGCCATACAAATGGAAGAATGATTGTCTGCTTGAAAGTGAAATTCAGAAAACACAATTAAAGCAAGATCGTGCTAGACTAGAGTCAGAGCACAGAAAGGAACAATTGAAATTAGAACCTTAGCTTCCTTAATTCCAAGCGCGGGAAGATGAAGTAATTTCTCACGCGTCTTTGAATCGTGATAACGCACAGCACTAAAATCCGGAATCCGGAATCCGGAAACCGGAAACCAGAAACCAGAAACAATTCGCGAGAACTACAACAACTTACCCACTCCTTGTACGCTTTCTTATAATCTGCACACTCAAGTATTTAACTCTCAGAAAATGTAAACTGTTAAATGGATCTGACCTTGTCATTCTCAGTGGAAATACATACTTGAAAATGGTGAGGGCATCATCAACCCAAGGCAGTCCAAATTACAATAAACGAAACTTAAAGCTTATTTAATTTATTTTCTTATTTTTTTTTTCATCTGGATTTTTGGGTACAAAAATGCCTCTCTTTAAGGAACAAGGCGCCTGGAGAATGTGTTGCGTAAGTGACGAAACGCGACTGAAGCTGTTGATTCAGGAAGAACATGCAGTAATATGAAAAATTCACATTATTTATCGAAGTTAAGTTCTTTCCAGACGCCCCACTACCATTGAATAGGGAAACAAGCAAGTTTTGAAGAAGTCCTGCCGAAAGGCAGATCATTAGTGAATATTTCTCTTCAAGGTCGACAACTGATGATATGGTCGGCTTGGGTTAGAAAGTTTTTCTGCGCATCCCGTGTTTTCGCAGTTTTAACATGCCGCAGGCTTTACAATTATGTAATTTCACATGACATCCAAAATGCCCAAAAAAAACAGAACGAAACATTGCAATAACCACTTGAAACTGTTGAACAACATAAAAGAAATACAGAAAAAGGTGGTTGAAACGAATTGTATTTGGGTAATCTTAAACTGAAAAAAGTCGGCCAGACGTTTTTTATGTTTATGGCTAATCCCCTGGATAAAGGTCGTTTTTTTTCACAATCATATGTGTGATGTAACGAAAGGAATTCACATTACCATTTTCGAGTTTTAAACTCTGGAGTGATTAACTAAAGATTTCCCCTGAACACCCTAAAATAACGTGACATAGTCCCGCCCCTTTTGGAGGCTTTGGTAGAAGGTAGAACATAATCAAAGGGGGAAAAGACGGTAAAACAAAACTTTGTTTGTTTAATACATGTCAAACATTATCACTTTTACGTAAACTTGACTATGTACTATAAACAAATTTCGATTAGGTGGTGTGGTGGCCAGGGGGAGACATCAACAAAGAACTTGAAGAGTACCAAATGAAGGTCCATCTTTCTGGAAGGCATATCCTATTTGCGCCAGTTTTGCGCTCAGAAAATGTGCTGAAGACAACAGAGTTCATTTCTCAACTGAAGCCGTAAACACAGTCCTAAAAAACTTCTATGTCGATGACTGTTTGAAGTCCATTGACGGCGAACAGGAAGCTATTCAACTCGCTACCGAGCTACGTCAAATTTCGCTCTCTAATGGTGGTGGATTCAGACTCACCGAATGGATTGCGAACAGTCATAGTGTCCTTAAAACGATACCCGAAAGTGAAAGGTCTGGTTCAGTGAAATCCCTTGACTTTGAACGCTTACCTGTTGAGAGAGCGTTGGGTGTCCACTGGGATGTCTACTCCGACACTTTGAGTTTTGAAATCACAGTCAGAGGAAGACCACCCACAAGACGTGGAATACTGTCAGTAATCAGTTCCACATACGACCCCTTGCGGTTCGCATCGCCATGCATTCTGCAAGGAAGGTCTCTACTCCGAGACCTATGTCAAAAGGGACTGAAATGGGACGACGTCAAAAGCCAAGAAGATTTACAATCGTGCTAATCTTGGTTGAAAGACTTGCCCAAGCTGGAGTCATTAGAGTTTGATCGCTGCTTTAAGCCGAGGGGCTTTGGTAAGATTGTCTGGACGCAACTACACACCTTTTCCAATGCATCGCATATGGGATGCGATGCAGTGTCGTACCTACAATTTGTAACCAGCAAAGGTCGAATTCACTGAGCGTTTGTCCTCGGCAAAGCGCTACTGACACTCATGAAGCAGGTAACAATACCTCGACTTAAGCTTACCGCAGCGGCTACTGCAACTAGAGTAAGCAATATGATTCACCGAGAAATAGAATTGCCCATCACTGAAGTTCTATATTGGACTGACAGTACCTGCGTACTGGGATACATCTCTACTCATGTAATCGTAAGCAATCTGTTGCTATTAACTTTTCAGTTTCTTCCTCTCACGATCTACATTTTGGTGTACCGCAAGGATCTGTATTGGAACCGGTGCTCTTCTCTCTTTATACTTCACCTATAACTGACATTTTACACACAAGACATTCACCACCTCCTGACATCTCTAATATTATGGTGGGCGAAGAGGGTATAACTCCAACTGCTTCATGTCGTAACATTGGTGTTGTGTCTGATAACACCCTCACCTTTGAGACTCATATCAATTCTGTTTGCAAGACTTCATTCTGGCACTTGAGGAACATCTGGATAATTCGCACTTACCTGCATAAATCATCATTGGAAATTCTGATCCATGCCTTCATTACAAACAAACTGGACTACTGTAACTCTCTCTTAACAGGTCTCCGTAAATACCTAATTAAGCGTCTCCAATCAGTGCAAAATGCAGCTGCACGTCTGGTTAGTGGGTCAAAGAAACATGATCATTTCACGCCAATTCTACATGAGAACCACTGGCTCCCTGTTGAGTAGCGTATAACCTACAAAACTTTGCTAATTACGTTCAAGTGCTTAAACAATCTGGCACCATCTGATCTATCTGACCTCATCATTCAGTACAAACCTACACGAACATTGCGTTCTAGTTCTGAGAATTTATTAGTAATTCCTCGTACCAACACGATACGATATGGCGAAAGAGCATTTTGCTTGCTGTAGCACCAAGACTGTGGAATGGTTTACCGCTAGACATAAGATCAATTAACAGTTTGGAGCTTTTTAAGAAAACACTAAAAACATTTCTTTTTACTTTACAACGGCAATTATGATATATTTAACAATTATTCCATGAGCGCGCGTTGGATATGAGATGATAGATAGCCAACGAGGCGCGTAGCGCCGAGTTGGCTATAATCATCTCATATCCAATAAGCGCGAGTGAAATAATTGTTTCATTAAAAACGCCCCCAAAATATAAAAAACTAGACTACAATAAAAATAAAAAGGCCCAAAAAATCACGCATATGCTTGCCGTGTTTGTAGATCATGGTATAATGGCTCATAACCCATGATGGCTTAGCCAATCAAAACTCTCGAATTGCATTATCCAATGATCCAGTTTTTAATAAATACATATATTCCTTTGTTATTAGATTTTAATTTTTATAGGTAACAATTATTGTAATCAGCGCCTTTAGGCTAAACGGATTTAGGCGCTATATAAATTTATTATTATTATTATTATCATTATCATTATTATTATTATTATTATTATTATTTTATCATTATTATTATTATTATTATTATTATTTAATCCTGAAAGAATATTCAAAACGTTCGCCGTGAACAAGATTGCACTGAGTCTCATCCGTGAAACAACTCAGCCAACCCAATGGAAGTACGTAAATGCTCAACTGAACAGAGGTCTGTCAGCGGGAGCCTTATCAACAACATCCCATGGAAAAAGGTACCCGACTTTCTGCAGAAAACAGAAGATCACTGGCCTCAGCAGCCCGTATCGCACTTGACGCTAGCTGACGAAGATCCAGATCTGAAGAGAGAAGATAAAACCAATACTGCTTCTTCAGGTGACAACGCAGACACAGTAGACCAGATGATACAATTTTTCTCTTCTCAGTTGAAGAAATACATCGCATATATGTTATGCTATCGTTCAAAGCAAGAAGTTCTCTACTAAAAAACCTTTGCCAATCGCAGCCGAAGAAATACAGTGTGCAGAAATCGAAATCGCCAGATACATCCAGAGACGGTGTTTTGCGGGAGAAATTTCGTCCAGCAAGTCAAGTAAACTGCAGAAGCTAAATGCCTTTAGGGTTAATGGTCTTTTACGCATAGGCGGACGCCTAAGGAATGCACCGATTGGAGAAGAAGCCAAGTATCCCATACTCCTACCTATTAAGTCACATCATCTGACGAACCTCATCGTGACGGCACTATCATGAAACGCCAGGTCATGCTGGAGTAGAACACGTACTTTCCCTTACCAGAGAAAGATTCTGGCCAATCAACGAACGGTAGGGCGACGTTAAAGAAAGTAGTCAACTCCTGTTTCAGTTGCTGAAAGCAATTCACTTCTTCTAGAGTTCAAAAGATGTCATATTTGTCTGCTGAATGAGTCCAGCCCGACAGACCCCCGTTCTACCACGTGGGCGTAGGTTGTTTGGTCCATTCGTTGTTAAAAAAAGGAGAGCGGACGTGAAACGTTATGGAGTTGTGTATACCTGCTTGACGGTCAGGGCTATACACATCGATGTGTTACACAGTATG